>NC_135700.1:1687835-1987835 GCF_964276395.1 Gasterosteus aculeatus
GGATTGGCAGAGAGACAAGAAATATCTTTTGGATTTTGGTGTCATTTTTTGTGACCCAGTCGTCATTCAGTCTGATGGAGCATTCAGTGTAATTATAACTCAATTAGCTAGCTAAGTACAAAAAGGGCTCCTATTTACTCAGCAGGCCACTCTGGTGCGGATGTTCATCTTCTTGTCATATTAAGTTCTGGCTCAACATGTCAACGTATGTCTTGTATCACTTTGTCTTTCTGCATGTGGATTACTTACTCACTTATTCAAGTCAGCCCACAAATTTCCGTCAATGCTCTCTGTTTGCATTCCCATCAATCGGAGCAGGACCGTGAAGCAGCTAATGGTCCGTCTCAGGAGATGAAGGTGAAGGAGATGCACACACACACACACGGAAACAAGCTAAATCATATATTGTGCTCTGCGTTATGGATTGCTACTAGGAGAAAAGTGGTCAATTTGTGGAATTGTGGTCCAATTGTATATTATAGAATAATGTCCTGCTCTTAGTATCAGGAATCAGGAACATTTATTGCCGAAGTATGTTAGACATACAAGGAATTTGACATGGTGTTGTCGTGGCGCAGGGGTAGGAAACCGTGAGGTTGGAGGTTTGAGTCCTGGCTGCCCCATGTCCCAAGCCGAAGTGTCCCTGAGCAAGATGCCTAACGCCTAATTGCTCCCTGGGCAAAAATGTAAAAAGCCGTGGGTTAAAAATGCACTTTGAATAAAAGTGTCAGCTAAATGGACAGTTAGACAATGGGCAACAATACAAGTCACACTGTGTTAGAAAATGGCATTTATAATTTAAATCTACAGTATAAAAGGCTATACGCTAGAAGAAGTCGGGCACATGCAGCTGAGAGAGTTTGTCCTGCAGCAGAGACGGCATGATCGCAGAGCTGAAGTCCATAAACAGGATCCTGGCGTAGGTTGCTGGGGAGTCCAAATGCTGAAGGATGAAGTGGAGGGCCACGTTGACAGCATCGTCTACAAACCTGTTGGCTCTGTAGGGGAACTGCAGGGGGTCCAGGAGGGGGTCTGTGAGGGTCTTCAGGTGCGACAGGACTAGCCGTTCAAAAGACTTCATGACTACTAAGGTCAGGGCGACGGGCCTGTAGTCATTAAGTCCTGTGATCCTGAGCTTTTTGGGAACAGGGATGATGGTGGAGGTCTTGAAGCAGGCTGGTACGTGGCATGAACACCGGAGACAGCTGATCAGCACAATGCTCTGAGGTGTGAGGGGAGACAGAGTCCGGGACGGCTGCTTGAGGGGGGTTTGTTTAATAATTTTAAATAATTTGTTTCTAAAAGTTCCCCTTTGGTACTTGAGAGCATATCTATTGCTTCCACAAAAATGTCAAAGCCTAAGCCGGTTAGCATACATGTTGCTATGCTGTCAGGAAGACGTGGTAACTTTTTAACAATGGCAAGCAGTTGTAAGTGCAAGATAAATTTCCCAAAACCAAGATGGCTGACAGACAGTCAGAAACACACATCATATATATATATGTCAACGAATCACACATCATATTGGACATCACTGCCTATATTTCAACTACCATTCATACTATTGCTGCTACGGTTTTCCTTGAATATGTTTCATCTGCGTTAATATTTTAGGCTGTAAATCATGTTATGTACGTTATTAGAATGTAATTTGGAGGTTTTGAATATCTGTATATTTTGTAGAGCTGAAAAGCAGAGTGTGATAGAAGGGCCTCCAAGATAGTGGAGGAAATACCACCCAAGTCCAGTGACGATGATGTTAGTGGCATTGATGGTAAATGGCTGCCAGAAAAAGGAGAAATTATACCAGTAGTGACAGTGAAGCTGAGGATGCAAATGCGGAGGGAGTTGAGGCAAAGTAAGTTGAGGATGAAAATGATGCTGATAGAGTCAGGTTGAGGAAGCTGAGGATGTTATACCTAACATAAACTACATGCACACAAAACAATTAGTCAGGTAATACCAAAATGGTCTGCTATTGAAAACAAATTCAAAAGCTCATATAACTCTACATATGGAATATTTCACTTTCTCAAGAGTAACACTGAAATATCAGCTTTAAATTTACATTTGGATACGTTTTAGTTGTTAGGCTCGAATGTACTCCATATACTACACCCATCTTCAAACCGCTTATCCGTCAAATATTAATATATCCTATAATTAGCTCAAAGTAGAGGCAAAATAAATAACACCGTAACAACGTAGTAAAGGCCAAACAGGATATCCGGTGATACCGGAAGACCAGCTCGTCTCCATTCGCTCTCATTTCTACATTAAATTAGCAAATCTGGACGTTGTGAAGTGATGTGTTTGGAGAGCGGAAGTGTTCTTTCACGGCTTGTCACTGGTTGCTGCTCCCAAATGCGAAGTTATGGACTGTAGAGTTGCGTTTGAGTTACTCTTTAATCTTTATTACGTCTTAGATTAGTTGTTAGCTAACTAGCTAACCTTAAGTTAACTACCGGGCAGCCAGCTAGCGCGTTAGCCCACCAGCATCGCTCATTGAACACTGTCTGGTAGGGTCTGTGGATGGGGAACAATAGCAGCTGATACCTGAAGAAAACTGTCCTTTTTGAATCCTTCGGGTCGCCCCGTGCCCGTCACATGCCCGAACCAGGCCCCAGGATGAATGGCTTTTCTCTCGGTGAACTGTGCTGGCTCTTCTGCTGTCCGCCCTGCCCCAGTCGCATCGCGGCCAAGCTAGCTTTCCTCCCACCGGAGCCCACGTACTCCATTCACACCGATGCTAACGGGGTAAATAGCTTACATTTAAGTGAACGGGCGGACTGGCAGTACTCTCAGCGAGAGCTCGATGCGGTGGAAGTGTTCAGCACCAGGAGCAGCCGGGGTAACCAGGTCGGCTGTATGTTTGTGCGTTGCGCCCCGAGCAGTCGCTACACCCTGCTGTTCTCCCACGGTAACGCCGTGGACCTGGGGCAGATGTGCAGCTTTTACATCGGCCTTGGCTCCAGGATCAACTGCAACGTGTTTTCCTACGACTACTCGGGCTACGGAGCCAGCACCGGCAAGCCCTCCGAGAAGAACCTGTATGCGGACATCGAGGCGGCCTGGCAGGTTCTGAGGAACAAGTAAGGACGAACCGGTATTGGGACCAGCTGCCATGTGTCCATTCAGTCAGTTATGCCTAAAACAGTGCTCGAGCAACTTTCAACACAATATATGATGAACCAAAGCCTTGTTTTACATCAGCAAACTTCATTTTACACCTAGAACCCAATTTAGTTGTTTTAGGTTGTTCTCTACAACCCCTTTATTATATATTAAAATTAATCTACATGCAGCAGAGCAAGAGATGAGATATTTTTACATGAAGTGACCGTACTTCTCCAAACGTATTATTTCACAATCTCCTGTTAACAACATACATTTGAACATGCAGCAAAGACAAATCTGTGATTATTTGTCCAAATATGAATCCTAAATTATGCCAATGAGTTGGCCTAGTGTCTGCTCAACATTTCTGTACTTTTAATAGTTTAGTGAGTAGAAAATTAACTCATCAGTACAATTTATGAAGTGAAACATTATAATTTCCAGTTGGGGAGACCCCCCCCCCCCTGTTATAATGGTATGGAAAACACTGATCTCTGTTAACACTAAAGCCTAGTTTA
This sequence comes from Gasterosteus aculeatus, assembly GCF_964276395.1. Lineage (NCBI taxonomy): Eukaryota > Metazoa > Chordata > Actinopteri > Perciformes > Gasterosteidae > Gasterosteus > Gasterosteus aculeatus. The sequence goes on from NC_135700.1 coordinate 1,691,471, forward strand.
TGCTTCTACGTTTTCAGAGAAACGCAGATGCAAGACCCCCTTGCGTGTCCCTTGCGTGCCTTTTCACACCACCTTGCGTGTGTCGACCCATTTTTCTAGCCTTGCATCGAAAGCGACGCAAGGCTGCGATTGGTCTGCTAACTACGTCCTTTACGGAGTCTCACATTTCCGTTTTCATCGCACAATACCGTCATTATAACGAAGAATGTTTACGAGAGAACAGATCAGATTGAAGAGCTTTTGTCTGAAGAAATGCGTAAATATGACCACTTCTACAAGCCGTCATTGGCGGACTATAAGGACGCGCGGATGGCCTCTGATTCATGGAGGGAGATCTTCACAAACGTCGGTTTGCCGGTCGAGGGGAACAAAGTTGTGTAGGAAAATATGGGACAAATGTGTCACAAATAAATAAATAATGCACAAATAGGACTGTACTAGGGCTGCACAGTATGGCCAAAAAACCATATCACGGTATTAAGATTCTGACGGTATCCCGGTATATCACTATTGCTTTTTCAAGTAAACACATGAATTCATTGAGCCCGAAAAGGGCAGCGGCTACCCGGACAGTTGTTTGATGCTAGCTGGCCAACTTGCTCGCAACTCTCTGGCGAGTTAGCTTGTTAGCTTCCTGTGGCTACCCGAACAGCTGTTCACCGCTTGGTGGTGTTACATGCCTACTGTTTTTTTCGTACAAATACTTAAGATTAATGTTCCATTTGACAGAGTCTAAAGGCTAATGAAAGGAAACCAAACACTCTCTTCCTAGCTCGCATTCAATTAACATTTTGTTGTTCTTTGACCCTTTGGAGAGCAACCCGCCCAAGCATAAAACACTATTCATCATTAGGCTCTCCTGAGGGGCGCTCAGCGCTTGAGGAGGATGTGGTTTATTTAATAACTTTCTAATTATATTTTGCGGAAAATCATTAAAACTATGCCCTTAAAAGCATTTTTTCTGATAGCTGCAGTCTTTTACTCAGCCTTTAGGGCTCTGAATTAATGTTGTTAGAAAAGCATTGAATATAAAGATATGTTTTTGCAACGATTTGTGGACATTTGGATAATGAATTGCTCGATAAGTTTATTGTACTCGTTCTTGTTTGAAAAGACATCTTCCCCAATCGGTTTTTAAAGAACCTCTTCCCAGTGTTGTGCCCTCACACATGAAACTGCCACAGCTTAATCTGTGGTCTGGAATGAAATTTCGCTGTTGCAATCCCAAATGACGCTACTTGCTACTCTTTAGATCATTACCCCAGTTTTTATTTCCCTGCTCAAAAATTGCATACAGATTCATACGGTCTATTTGAATAATTTAGGGGAACGCTTGTGAGGTTTTATCCAGATAAGTAAATGTAAAAAATAAAAAATAAAATGCAGGCTAAGACAAAGTGAAGATGGCACACAATTAAGGTTTCAGGTTTGCTTAAAATAAATAGCACTCATAATAGAGCATGGCTCCAACCATACCCTACTAGATCATAGCACAATATGCTAACTTTCTCTGCAAAGGATGATTTTGATAAAGTGAAGGACACATTTTTAGAGATTTTTTTAGTATGGACACTCCAGGGAGAGTTGCCGGAATTGTTTTTTTTAAATAATTTTATGCCCAACTGGGCCATTTTCATTTCGCCAAACCTTTTATTTCACTTGTATATCAGTGTTCAATACATCTCATGCATATGTGTAGGGGTTTTTTGTTTTTGTTTTTTTTAACTCACTTTTTATTTTGTTTTCAACAACATGACACAGTGCATTTTCAGACAGTCACTTTCTATGACCATTTTACAGTTGTATGTAGTCTTGGTACACATGATATTTAGGTGTTATGTACAAAGCACAGAGAGAACATCAAATAGTGGTCACTCCAACAGAAAGGGGAAAGCAAAAACAAAGAAATAAAATCAGGGATGAATAAACAATAGCTGTCCACTCCTGAATGTAGTATTGTGGGTGCCCCATATGCGCACGAGAGGCTAGTGTATGACAAGTGCATCGAGAAAGTTAGCAGGTCACAATTCAGCTGGGACATAACATAACCCTCATTGTATCAGTAATGCTGTGACAGGGCCCCATCGTTTTGCAAAGATAGGCTTTTGGAGCCGTAATGAATGTTATTGGATCCATATATCGTATGTAGGGGGGTCCAGCTGTAACCATCTGAGAGTTATACCCTTTAGTGCTGCTGTGAGCAGTATGTTTAGAAGGTATTTTTTGGCTCTCCCATCCAGCCCTTCAGGTATTGCTCCCAACAGTGCTACGTCGGGGTCTTGTTGGATGTCCTGTTGGAATATCTCTTTGAGGGCATCAAAGACCTCCCTCCAGTAAGCAATTAACTTGGGGCATAGCCAGAATATGTGTATGATTGGCAGAATGCATTCCACACTTACGCCAGCACAAGTTGGAGTGTGTTGGGCCCATTTTGGCTAATATTTCTGGAGTTCTGAAGAATCTGGTAATTACTTTCCATTTAAATTCCCTCCAAGTGTTTGAGTTTGAAACCAAGTGTGCCTCTGTGCCAGTGTTAATTTTGATTTAGTCTTAGTCTTTAGACGAAAAATGCATATTAGTCACATTTAGTCATTTTAATCCTTAGTACAATGTAATTAGTTTTAGTCTAGTTTAATCTACAACTTGTCTAAAACTGCATAATAGTCCAGCTTGCAGTACTTGGTTGTCCATTAGATGTCCCTCCTAGGACAGGTCTATAGCAGGGGTCGGCAAACTTTTTGACTCGCAGGCCACAATGGGTTGTAAAATTTGACGGAGGAGCCGACAAATGGTTGAAGTGTTTGTGTGAGCTAATATAAATGACATGTGAAAAATCATTATATGAAAGGATTTGGATTTTAACTAATTGCAAACAGCAGGGGGGATAAAGGACAACCTTGTCTGCAGCCGTGTTCTAATGGGAAGCTTTGTGATCTATATCCATTAACTTTAACAGCCGCCTGTGGTGATGAATATAGTGTTTGTATCCAATCTAGAAAGTTGGGACCAAATTTGAACCGTTTTAGTGTTTGGAATAAATACTGCCATGATACCCGGTCAAATGCCTTTTGAGCATCAAGGGACAAAATCATCACTTCCGTTTTCCCTTTCTTTTGGTGGGATATTGTGTTTAATAAGCGTCGTAAGTTATCACCATAGTATCTTCCAGTGATGAATCCTGTCTGATCAGAGTGGATAATTCCAGTTATTATCCGATTACCTCTCCTTGCTAGGATTGCTGTTAGAATGCGCAGGTCCCCGTTTAGCAGTGAGATCGGTCTATAGGATTGGCACTCGGTGGGATCTTTGCCTTCTTTATGGATTACCACTATAGTTGCCTCGGTCCAAGACGGTGCCATAGTTTTAGATTCTAATGCATAGTGGTATGCCTTTAGCAAAAGCGGTGATAAAATATCCTTGAAGGTTTTATAAAATTCATTGATATATCCATCTGGTCCTGGGCTTTTATTATTTTTGGGCGTGGAGATCACCTGTTTGATCTTCCATTCCTCGATAGGCTCATCTAGTTCCTTAGATGCTGATTCTGTCAGTTCAGTTAGCTTTATGGGATTTAGGAACTCTTGAGTTTTGCATCATCAGAGCAAGTATCTGTATTTTTGTATAAAGATTTGTAAAACTCTGCAAAGGATTCGGCTATTTTATCCGGTTTTGTAACAAAAGTTTCTCTTGATTTTATTCTATGTATCGTGTTAGATGATTGCTGTTTTCCTAATCTGAATGCTAATAATCTGCTTGCCCTGTTACCGTGTTCGTAATATCTCTGGTTTGTGAATCTCAAACTTCCCTCAATTTTTTCTGTTAACAGGCTGTTGAGTTCTCTACGGGTAGCATTTAAGTTGGTTAGAAGACTGGATGAAGCTGATTGTTTATGCCTATTTTCCAAGTCTTTTATTTTATCTTCCAATTCTCTCTGTTTAGCCTCTTTTCCTTTTTTTCCTGGCAGAGGTAAATGAGATTATACGGCCTCTGAGGTATGCTTTAGCACAGTCCCACTATATGAGGAATGTTGTTTCGGCCGAGGTATTGATATCCAAGTATTCCTTGAGTTCTGCTGTGATAAAGGAGGTAAATTCTTTATCATTAAGGATAGATGCAGTAAGTCTCCATTGTTTAGAGCAGTGTTTTTCAACCTTTTTTGCGTCAAGGCACACACAGAAAAAATCTCACGGCACACCAACAACCGGAAATGATATGAAAATCAATCCCAAACATAGTTTCAGCATGAGCATAATATCCTCTAAGAAATCAGGGAAACGTGTGTTCTATTTGTTGTGTTTTATTAAACTTAACATCATCCTAATGCCAAGATGGCACAGGCTTTATGCCCAGGTACAGATCATTTTGGACAGGCTGCATTACTGCCACACACCCGTGGAACAAAAGACATGCAATTAGAACAACTGTCATGGTATATGAACATTGTTAAGTGCTAGTACTTTACACACAGAACATTGTGCACCCGTCGTTTTTTTTTTTCACCAATGAAGTGACAGCATGGTTGAAAAACACTGGTTTATATCCCATTTTAATGCTACAGGTGTGTGGTCAGATATAGTTATAGGCAGAATCTCCACATCCATTATCCTGCGGAGCCTTACCGGTAAAGAAATAGTCAATCCTTGAATAGGACGCATGTCTGCATGAATAGAAGGTGAAATCTCTGGTTCTTGGAAATTTGCTTCTCCATATATCTACAAGGCCTGTTACTAGGGATTGATACTTTAGCATTTTACTCCTTCTGGATAGTGGAGCTTTAGAGGGAGGATGTCGGTCCATCAATTGCGACATTACGCAGTTCATGTCTCCCCCCATCAGTAGCAATCCTGAGCTGTATTGTAGGATCTAATTAAACAACGCCCTAATAAGGCTAGAATCGTCTTCATTAGGTGCGTACACATTAATGAGGGACACCTCTGTGCCATCAATTAATCCATTAACTAAGACGTATCTCCCCTCTGTCTGTGTGTACTAGTGTCTGCGTGAAATGAATTTGTCTGTGTATGAGTATGAATACTCCCTTTTTTCTCCCTGACCGATGGGCAGAGTAATATACTTTATCTGCCCAAGATCCTTTCAACTTTTCATGTTCTGCGTCAGATAAATGAGTTTCCTGAAGAAATGCAATGTGACAGTTGGCTTGTTTCATCTGATGCATAATCTTCTTTCTCTTAATAGGGCTATGGAGACCTTTGACATTATAACTTATAACCTTTAGCGGATCCATTTCGTATGGTACGTAATTTGCAAATTCTGGGAGCTTATGCGAAGAGATGGGAACCGGATGAAAGCAGGCAGCACACAGGTTGTGTATCTTGTCATGTGGGGGATGGAGAGTTGGACTCGATATTGAAACAAGTAGGTGTTGGGTAACAAAGGATATTTAATACAAATAGGTGGTGACCTTGTTGTTCTTACATTCAATGTAGGATGCCTTGGGAACAGTGGGATCAGAACAAGGGGAATGCAACAGTTGTAACTGCTGTTAACTAACATTAACATCAGTCCGGTGGGACCTAGTCCCTAGCTACTAAGGGCAAGCAGCAATGGAGCACAGTAGAGATTGAATTTACTGTGCTATGGGTGTGCTAAGATAAGGAAAAGAGAAAGGAAGAAGAAAAGTAGACACAAAAAAGAACAGTGACTAGTATTGGCCATTCAGGCTCCTGCAGTCTGTTAAATCAAAACAGCTCTTCATGGTAAAATCGTGTTCAGAGCTAGCTGCCAGTGAGCGGGCGTAGTGGGATTGTGCACATAATATCGATAGGAATAGCAGTCATAGTATAGAACGCTGTGCAGAATAGGCTGTAAGGGTTACTGGTAACAGGTGGGTATATTACAAATATTCGTTTTGAATTAAATTGTCCTTTAGCCTTTTCAGATGCAATTTGAGTGTTATGAAAAGTAAATAATATAGATTATTTCTAATAAAGTGAAGTTGGAAATAATGATGTGACAATATGTGGAATTGCAAAACTCACTGGTCAGTCCTTATTGTGGTTAGCATTACTGGTAGGAATGCATTTAGTCAGCAGCCTCAGTAGAGGGGAGAACCTTCTTCTGGACATACTCCATGGCTTTGCTGGGATCCAGAAACTCCTCGTCCTCGTTGCCATGTGAGACTCTGGCTGGGTACAGTAGACCGTAGCGGACTCCCTTCCTCCCTCAAAGGACTTTCCGTATGTCCGTGAACGCAGCTCTGGCTTTGGCAACGCCGGGTGTGTAGTCTGGGAAGATAGCGATCCGGTTGCCGTTGTAGACGAGCGGTGCTGTGTCTCGGGCTCTCCTCAGGATCTCCACTGCATCCCTGTCATTGTGAACTTTAGCGATGACCACCCGTGGCTTCTCCTGGTCGCCTGGTTTCCTGGTGGAAGATGTGCGGTGCGATCGATCGATCTTTATGTCCCGGTCCATCTGCAGGACTTCTTTAATAACTCTGGCGACTGTTTTCGGGGAGCTGGAGTCCAGTCGTTCTTGAATGCCGGCTATTCGGATATTGCACCGTCTCATTCGCCCCTCCATATCCTCGCATCAGTCTGTTAAAGTTGTTCCCGGTCTTTAAAGGCTGGTTATAGTAGCTTCTTGTGCGGCCACCTCGTTGGACCATGTTGATAAGCCGCCTTTCATGTCTTGTATTTCGGCTTTCATGTGGTCAACTTCTGTTTGGATGGCGGTCGTGTTTTTAGCTATTTCAGGCCGCACCGCTTGTAATTCGGACTTGAGGGCATTGAAATCTTCGGCTAGCGCACTTTTAAGTTCTTCTCTTAGAATTTTAGAGATGTCCCCCTCTAACGACAATAATATGTCCGCTTTCATTCCTTCAGCGGTCATACCTGGACTTTCACTCCGGGTGGGGGAGGGCTGGTCCGGGTCCCCTGGGGGGCTCTGCCTCGTGGTTCTTGTAGCTAGCCGCGATGAGCTAGCGTCGGGTTTATATTTGTATTTTTTTAAGCTTTTCTGCCATTCAGGACGGCGTAGTTTGCAAAAGTCAGATTTTAGCCACCTTGAGTTGTCCGTGGCAATCTTTTAGGCTGGTATTTCTGCAGTAGGAGCTGTTTTTTTAATCAAAATATTGTTGGTGTTGCAGGAGCACGGAAATTTGCGTCTTACTCCATATCTTGCTCACTAGCGCCCCAGGTGTAGGTATTTTGATCTTCAAATTAATCCAGACTCTTATGTATTGTAAAATAATTAATTGACAATAAAATTCAATATAGTCTAGAGAAAATGGCCTGTCGGTACGCAGGCCAATTCCTCGGAGAAGAATCGGCCGATTAGCGTGATTGACACCTCATTGGAATCGTTGGAGCCTATAGAATTTAGTGTTTCCCCTAGGTTTCGAACCTTGTGTGGGTGAAGGGACGGGTCTACGGGGAAAGGACGGTTAGTAGTTGTTTCGGGCGGACGTGCGCTCTCTGTCCGCTAGTGCGGGCGTGTAAACGTGTTCACAACTGTTAGCCAACCAGGAGCAGCTTCATGGGGAACGTCGGGCTGTCGCACAACGTTTGAACCTTCCACCTGGCTGTCACGATATCAAATTTGTGCTGTGCGATTATTGCACCAAACATTATTATTATCCAGGCAGCCAGACCCCGTATTAATGATGTGGGATTTCCCAAAGGGCCAGAGCAAAGAATCCAGTCCACATCATGTATACTTTTAAAATGAGTCCAAGTATACCTCTTGAGGACTGGTATCTGTAAGATTAATGAATGAAAATGAAAGCTAATGTCTTAGAGGTGGAGATTGACAGTGGGTATAGAATGACATTAAGAAGATGGGCTTAAACTATAAAAATATTACGTTGTGATAATTACAGTATTTCAGTATAATTACAGTATTTCAGTACCTTTCATACCCAGCTTCCATGGGGGTTCATGCAGCAGAACCCTCCTCCACAGAGCATCTGGTATTGCTGTGTTTGTCTCTCCGATTTGAAGTAATGCTAAATATGGTAACCCACCTTAATGACTTCTCCATCCTATCGGACAACAACCCATTTACTCCCTTCAGTCAAAGGGGTTTGTTTTTTAATTCAAAGCGTCCTCGCGGCTACAACAAGGTAGCATCATCCAGAATTTAAACCATGTATTTTAGTCTTTATTGAAATGCATTGAAAAGACAGATCAGGACCTGCTAGTTCTTTAAGGATGTTGTGCACCTGTCTGTTTTACGCTTCAGAGAGCCTGTGTGGGTCCCAAGGTGGAGCTAATAGAGGGAAAATGATTTTCAGAAAGGCAGAAACATTTCTGCCTGTTACATCAGTGTGTTTTGGCAGAGGGGATTGTTCCACGGAACGCATGTGGTGTGTTGCCTTAGGTTTCCAAAGCCCATCTTCTGCATGCACCTCATTAACCCTCACTCTGTCTTCCAAAGCTGCATTTGGAACTTGAGCAAACCGAAGCTGTTGGCTGCCTTGACTCTGGCGGTCAGGTTTTAGTGCCAGTTGAACAGGCCAGTTTGCATATGGAAGCATCGCTCGATCTTGCTCTCTGTCGCTGAGAAAAGTGGTGGAAGAGTGTTCTCACTCGCAACACAGTCGTCTCTCTCCTTCACCAGACGTTTTAAGTTTTACATATTCTTAATCCCAGATAAGACGACCACAATATCTTCTCAAACCAATTTGCTTCTTGGGCTATTTAGCCATTTTACTGTAGTATTTCCAAAGCCCTGTAATGAAGACCCCCTCCCTTACAAAACTGGTACGAAGGACAAGCCTGTGCTCAGTGGATGTAATTTTTTATTAAATTGTTTGTTTAGTATAGATGTTGAAGGCCAGGAGTGATGTTGGTGTAGATTTGATTACTTTTGCTCTCTTTTTATATATATTTTTGTATAAATGTTGCTGGAATGATCCATTAAAATCACTCACCTCTGCTGTATCTCCTTTCCAAGGTGTTCGGCCATAAAGAGTTCTCGGGATACTTAAGCACCTTTTTATGGTTCTGGAAGATACCAATTGTTGATTAGCAGAGGGGAGGAAAGATAACTAAATTGTTAGTTCAAGCTGGATACTAGAGGTGGGAATCTCTTGGCACCTCACAATTCAATTCCCATTCAGAGGTCAACGATTCGATTCTAAACGGATTAGCGATTATCAATTCTAAATCGATAAAACGATAAATCTATCTCAATTTTTAAAACATTTGAGTTTGCTTCTCAAATCTGAGTTTGCTACTCAGATGTTGCTAAACAGTTCCTTCTTTGTTTGAAAATTAAAGAAAATGAACAGGTGAATTACCTTTCTTTTTTTATAAGAGAAAAAAAAATCTTAGTCTAGTTATTGCATAGTCTATCAACAATGCAATAACCAATGCAGCTTGCAGCACAATATGAAAGTACCCTATGTAAAAAAAATATTAAACATTCATTTTTCTTATAAATTATTAAAAAGAAAGCTGCTCTTAGTCAATGATAAGAATAAGACTTCAAACACAAAATGTCCCTTTTATTATGGGTAATTACAGCCTGTCCCTGAGAGCGAAAAAAAAGTTATGCTACTTTATGGCGCTTGCATTTCAACACATACATTCAAAAGTAAACCGAAATAACATAACTGTGCTAAATTAAATCATGGCAGTATACCATGAATGTGAAACGTAGTAAAGGTGTTTAATTTCCAGTTAATAACTGGTGGATGGTCACGGAATATGCAAGTGCTTGTGTAAGAACAGGAGCTGGTCGACATATAAAAATGTAAAAAGCCATGGGTTAAAAATGCAATGTACGTCGCTTTGATAAAACCGTCAGCTAAATGACCTGTAATGTAATGACAATCACAGCCGCCAGAAGAGAAACCTGCCAGACAACTTTTGGCCAAGACAATTGTCTTCATTGGGGGTGAGCGGGGCACTGGTCAGGGTCAAGGCAGTTTTTCTCAGAAGTAGGCAGTTTCTATATAACAATGCAAGCAAGTCAGAGCCTGATAAAAGCACTCCGTCCAGATTTTTTAAACCGGTGTAATGGCATAGGAAATACTCTGTACTCTTGCCCAGATCAGGCCATTGCTCATGTGTTCATGTGCGTTTAAGGAGACGCGGACTATTTTGCACCAGTTCTAGTAAATGGTCAGAAGGAAGACACAGGGGGTTGCAGACAGTGGTACTATCCAGCTTGTGGCCACGTGGGTTGAGAATAAAATCTGCGTAATTTGTATTCATTGTAATGAGCATGTGTATCTTATGACTGAGGTACATCTTTTAGTGGGTGGACAAACTTTTCTTATACCAGCAGCATTAGCTCCCAGGCTGCCATATGCCATCATTGTTAGCGATGATTTTCCAACCCTGCGGGATCTTGTGCAGCAGGCCAGAAAGGGCAAGTCTAATGCACAGAACTCAGTAACTACAAAGGTTCCAGTTACCAGGCCATAGAAAGCTTCTGCTATGGTAGATTCAAAGGCTCAAGAGTACTCCGTAGTGGAGTCCTTACTTTATGTACTTGTCGCCTACCGAAAGTTACCACAGGCTTACATGTGCTTCTCACCATTTCAACTGATTTGATCCCTCTTCTGGACCCAAGGAGATATGGCGTGTTTCACCATTTTTGTCCAGCACAAGATATGGCTAAATAAGATGCTCTAGGGGAGCAGAGGAGCCACGGGGTTCCCGAGCGGTTGGTAGTTGAGTTATGAAGCAGTGAATGGTGCACCCTTGTTTTGGAACCCCCCCAAAAAAGATTCTGCATTGGCTTCTGGTACCTGAACTGTGTCTCACTCCTCGATTCCTGAACCATGCCCAGAATGGATGACCTGGTGGAAGGAATTAGGAGAACAGAGTACATCACTACCCCCAACCGATTGTGTTACTGCTAACTTCATACTAACTGTCTGTCTGTGTGTGTAGGTACGGTGTTACACCTGAGAACACCATCCTTTATGGTCAGAGCATCGGCACTGTGCCCACCATCGACCTGGCTGCTCGCTACGAATGTGCCGCTGTCATCCTACACTCGCCACTCATGTCCGGCCTTCGAGTGGCCTTCCCTGACACGCGGAAGACTTATTGCTTTGATGTCTTCCCCAGGTGAGTCTCACCATAGCAATCGTTACTTGGGAAACTAGCAACTGTATTGTAAAATCCAATTTACATAGTTGGGAACAAACTAGTGCCACTTCGCAATGTGACTATGCAGACTATCTGTCTAGCATTATCATGCTACTGTGGGAGGACACCACCGTGCCGCCCCTGGTTTCTGTTCTGCATCAGTGTTAATTTTTGGCAGCTATTTTTGATTTAGTCTTAGTATTTAGATGAAAAATTGATATTAGTTTTAGTCAATTTAGTCATTTTAATCCTTCTTAGTTTTAGTCTAGTTTTCGTCGACGAAAACCCAGAACATTTTAGTCTAGTTTTAGTCGACGAAAACTAGACTAAAATGTAATTAGTTTTAGTCTAGTTTTAGTCACATTTAACAGCCATATTAAACTCATTTTCTTCCCTCCTCAGGCCCAGGGACCCTCTTGTGTTGTGTCTACAACTGCATAATAGTCCAGCTTGCAGAACTTGGTTGTCCATTAGATGTCCCTCCTATAGGACAGGTCTATAGCAGGTCGGCAAACTTTTTGACTCGCGGGCCACAGTGGGTTGTAAAATGTGACTGAGTAGCCAGGCCTAAGAACAAATGGTTGAAGTGTTTGTGTGAGCTGATATAAATGACATGTGAAAAATTATTACATGAAAGGATTTGGATTTTAACAAATAGCAAAGCATTTATTTGCAAGGCAATTTAACAAATTGGCAAAGGTGTAACAACTTCATGAGGACCAGGGATCTAAACGCAACACTTTGTTGTCTTTGTCTGTTTGCTTGCAATGCTTTTGACATGGCCACCGGAAACTTCATGCTCCTTTATTGTTTCCACGGTCCCAACAAAAGACCCCTTAACGTCCTACAATCGATGCAATACATTATTTTCTTTGCTTCAGAACCTGCAATAAGTTTATTGTGTTGGACATGTTTGGAGAAGCGTGTAACGGGCTTTCTCATCCAGCCGAGGAAACGCAGCCTGCCGTCGCCAGAGAACAGAGCAGAAGGTCCGCATGGATCTCTGCTGGCCGACAGTCTGTTAAACGGGTCTTCATGTTTCTGTGAAGCAGCGCGGCTTCAGCCTGCTAACAGGCAGCTAAACCGAGACAGCTGAGCTAAACTAAGGAAGCGCACATTCAAACTCGCCGAAGTGTAAAATAGTCGTCGCGGTCCGTAGTCTGTGCACAAGAACCACCGCTGCACCGATGCGACCGAGCGTTCTGGGTTTGTGGATGACGTCATCATGACGCGTTAATATCCGCCGTACTTTGCATGTCTGTTGTCTGTTAGATTCGTGCAAATTTAGGGGGTCAACCGCCAACATGTTCGTCTGGTTAACGAAAGTTAGAATAGATTTAGTCATGGTTTTTATTTTTAAGATCGTTTTCGTCACGTCTTAGTCTCGTCTTAGTCATGGAAAAAAGGTTCGTTAACGAAAAATTTTCGTCATAGTTTTCGTCGACGAAATTACACTGTTCTGCATTTAATTTTAAGTTTTTTTTAATGTCTCCGCTGGTAGAAGTGTGCTCACCTGTGTGGTGTCTGTGTGCCCGGCCATCGGGGCGGGACTCTGTTGTGTGCAGAGAGAAGTGAAGAATTATAGTTGTGAAAAAAACTTCCCGGGTGGGGGGAAAACACTGGACACTGGCGTGTAGATATCATCTGTCTCCTAACTAATAAACGTCCTTCTTATTCATCTTGTGCACAGAATAAAGATCTTCATCACTTCCACACCTCTTTATGGTCCAGCAAGGAAGACGTTTAACAGGATTAGATTACACTAAAGAACGATTAAAAAGGACTCTGGCCTCATAAGGTTAAAAGTGGACTCATCAGATCTGGGTTGTTGAATTGAAATATGTTAAGGCAGCTTGATAATAAAGATCTTGTGAATGTTTTCCATCCTTTTGGTTTTGCTGGTTCATCTGGTTCTTTGTCAGTTTAATCAGTTTTGACATTAGTTTGACAGTTCGCTCACACCTTGTTCACACACAATTTACTGTTTGTGTGGGAGAGAATCTCCCAGAAAAAGTCTTCCTTCTAAATAGTAATGGTGAAATAGGACAACCAGTTGACCTCTATACTCCAGCTAGGTGTTAAGAGGTGGGCCAATATGTCAGTAAAGATCCCCAATGACGGTCTAATGCTAGCTAATGGTAGCTAATGTGGAACGCAGCCCTAAGCTAGTGCTGCTAACTTTATCTGGATCTAAAACCACAAAAAAAAGGTGATGTACACACTCATTCAGCTCTTGAATGCTGAATGAGTGTGTACAGCATCTTGGGTTCTAGTAGCACTATTAGGCTGCTGTCAAACTAATCCCGAATCCAACTAGACCAAACTAATGGATTGTAATGTTACATTGCAAGTCAATTGAATATTGAGCTGGTAAGTTAACTAACTTAACTTCATCCTCCCTTTGGGGATCATTGTAGACTAATCTGCATATGTTGTCATTGTTCCAACACTTAGCTGGAGTATACAAGTCAAATGTCTTTACCACTTCACTAACTAACTTACTAACCCATTGCACTAGCATTTCATTCCACTTTATTTTATTACTTGTGCACTGTTGTCTTGTCTGTCTACTGTCGCGCACTAACCGCCAAGACAAATTCCTTGTATGTTTGACATATTTTGGCTAATATAATGTTTCCTGATTCCTATAGCTAGATAGCCGTCTGACTTTTCTCTAGGTGACTTCCTTCCACCCTGAGTGTGATGAGAGCAGAACGGCTGCCATGAGAACATGGGGACGTGTGTTCTTGACAGCCCATTGTCAGCCCCCCATCCCGTCAGTATTAATGCTTACCCGTATCCCTCTCTCTCTTTTTGCTGCATAGCATTGACAAGGTTTCCAAGGTGGCGTCCCCTGTACTGGTGATCCACGGTACGGAAGACGAGGTGATCGACTTCTCTCACGGCCTAGCCATGTACGAGCGATGCCCCCGCGCCGTCGAGCCACTGTGGGTGGAGGGAGCAGGCCACAACGACATTGAGCTGTACGCCCAGTACCTGGAGAGACTCAAGCAGTTCATCTCCTTTGAGCTCCCCAGCTCCTGAGGGGAAGCAGCACTGAGGCCTGGGTTCATCTTACCACACCGAAGAAGGCGCTTCCTTCCCATCCCTCACCTCCTTCTCTCAGCATAGGGGCAGGACTGAGCTGATCACTTTGTTCCTCCCTGATCTCTGAGCCATTTCTGGGTAGGAATGTGTAGTAGACTGGAAGAGGTCCATGAGAGAGTTGTTGTAGCACTGGCCGTCGCTCCAACATGTGGACACGCGTCAATGAGCCCAGGCCGAGCCCATGTTTGCACTGCTCAATTTGAATTAATTCTCAACTCCTCCTTCCGTTCTTTCCTTACTTGATCATTGTTCTTTGTTTCCCCCGAGCTGTTTCCCCCCAGCTTCGCGTTTCACTGAGTCCTTACGCTGTTTATCTTGTTTTTTCTGTTGCTTTTTTTATACTAGGTGAAGATGTATCAATTTTGCACCTTGAAATACAAATGAAGTTTTTGACTTTTTAATGTATTTTTAAGTTACCATTCAGGGTTTTACCAAACGATTGCACTTTTATTGTGCAGATATTTTCAGGTAATTGTCTCGTTTGGAATGTTAGTGTTGATTCTTATTTTTGTTAATTTATCTGCATTCCATGTTTTCAATGCAGGTAAGACTTTTTTCAGTGGCCTGTGTTTTAAACGCTGTAAACCAGAGCGCACAGATGCACGTCTGGTCTTTCTAGTGGTCTTTGTAGTCCTGACGCATGCTTCTCTCCCATACAGGAAGACAATAACACGAAGCCTCATTGGAAAATATACCAATTTAGAATGCCTACCTCATTGGCATCCAAACAAATCTACATGAACATCATGGAAGTCCTTGAATACTTTGGAGTCACTTCCTTAATCCAGAGATGGCAGTAAAGTACAATAGGTCATTGAAGTTGCAGAAAATGACACCAGTGACATTTCAGCACCTGGTAAAGCCATCAATGAATAAGTGATATTGCTCCATGACCCATAGTTTAATTACGTGCATTAAATCCTCACTCGTGCAGAAGCTTTCCTTAGTAAGAGAGAGCAGCAGGTGTTGTACTCTAGTCAACGGGAGATCATGTGCTCATAAGATCGGATGAACAAACGCCCGTGGCTCGGTGCTGTGACCCAGAATCGGGGGCTCGGTGCTGGAGAGTGCTCCGTGTCGCTATCACTCCTTTGACTCTACAAGTAAAGCCTTATGTCTGTACACATTTCACCCAGTCCTGTTGACGACAGCAGGTCTTTGTGGACTTTGGTGGGGCTGATAACCGCTGCTACTCCTCAGACAGTCAGTGAATCACTGTGAAAGGCGGCAGTTTCGGGAGTGCTGAGAAGAATCCTGACCGCTGTCATCTCCTTAGTCAGCCTGCAGGAGGAGAAGTTCACCTGCAGAGCGCTGTGGTCCAAAGAAAGAACCACAATGGCTGTGGAAGTAAGCCACGCATGCAAATCACCTCATAACTGTGCACATTTCAACTATTGATTAATTTGTCCATCTAACCTGTGACAAGTGAAACCGCAAAAGTGACCCAAAACACACCTTGTGAAGTGAACGCTGATCTGTGTTCTGAGGAAGAATTACACAGTGATTAGTGATGATAGACTGCACACAATCATGTATTGCTGTGAAGTGGTTTATCAGTTAAGAATTGTGTTTTCTCATTCTAGCTAACGTTGGGCTTTCTTTTGGTTAAAGAGCCCTCAGTCATCTCTAGTACATTTTTTTCAAACTCCTTTTTTTTAGGGAAATGGTTTTGTGCTGATTATTGTTTTGATACTGACATTTTTTAGGTTTTCCAGTCTAAATGTTGATATTTACACTGTCTCTGAAGCCAGTTTGTATAATAAGCCTCTGTAATGGTATATTTAATTATCTTCTCTATACATATTAGCCCTCACAAAGGGTGCTTGAGTCTCATTGGTTTAACATTACTGGAATCACATTATGCAAATGAAGAGCAGACAAAGCCACCAGAGCCTGACTGGTAATGTGTAAAACATGATATAAGCCTTAAACACGCCGAGAAAGTGATTGTCATTCATTTGGTAGTTGCAAAAGGGCAGCAAAATGGATGTTGTAATGCTCATAATGGAATAAAGGATGCATGAAACCTGATTGTTTCTGTGTTAAAAAGATTCTGTTATGACTCTCCTGCTGGGATCTTTTTGGAGGGGGGCTTCTCCGTAGAAAATATGACTGAAGCCCCTCATACAACTCTTCAAAAGACATTAGCCAAATCTTTTAAGGGGCTTTAATCAGTGTGCATATTAGAAGCATGTTGGTTCTTTATTAGTCATTAGAAAGCATTTTAAGACCCAGTGCAGGTTTCAGTAGCATCTAGAGGCGTGTTTCAGATTGCGACCATTAAATACCCCTCTGCGAATACCCCAGTATGACGGTGGAGCTTCTCAACTCAAACCGTTCTAATGTTTGTTGAATTTAAGCATAAGGGTACACCTAGCACTAGGAATTATATGTTAGTGAATCATGAATAGGGATATAATTCTAGTTTGTGTATTATATATTATATTAGATTCATATCTGCAATATGAATTAAACGCATGGTATATCTTGTAAGTTATTTAAATGCTGTACAGATAACATCCATACATATTGTAATGTTCAGCCTGGGGAAGGATGCTGGAACCTTCCTTGATGGATTTCTTCCATATTTTCTCTACACTGGAAGTTTTTTCTCCTGTCAGAGCAACGGAAAGGCTATTGTTTGATTTTGGACCATACGAAATGAGTTAAAGATAATGATTAAGATGTAATTTAAGCTATTAGATTATAATATTATGCGTAGCCTGTTATGTTTATATGGATAAGCTTTAGGTCAAAGGTATAATCATTAAATGTATCACATACGGGTGAGGAAATTCATTTTCTAGTTTAAACTTAATTTTCATCTCAAAATATCTTTGATCGTAAACTGTGGCTGCCAAGTTGAAATGATTTCAGTCCATGTGTGCATAGTGTATGACTAAATGAAATCAAGAATAGGATGCACTACATTTACTTGGAACAAAGTACCACCACAAAGTTGTCAGCAGAGTGAACACACTGGTTTGATGGATATTACTACTCAGATGATGACTGAGTTAGTCATTAATGAAGCATCTGACTGTCCACTGGAAAGCTTTTCATTCGTAACTAATATCCTACAAAATTATGTTTCATCACCTCAAAACTCATGGTTAATGCTGCACATTGAAACAAAATGCAAAAATAAATAAATTAGTTTGTTATTTACAATAAGTCACATTAGAGTAGACCGGTGAATAATGATGGGATGTTTGTGTGCCATTCGCCGTCTGTATCCACATGAGGACCTTGACGGTCTATGCAGGCTGGGTCATTTTAAAGTCAATTAAAATCAGTTAAACCCTGTACTTTTAAAATCAATCCAGTGAATAAAGACAACAGCAGTAAAATAAATGTCAGCCTGTAACCTTAAGAAATTACAGAATATATACAAGCTATAGCTGAATGTTACCACATACATCATTCTCCTTCAGCTTGAGCAACGCAATCAATTTCAGTTTCTTCATGTATTTAATGATGCTGTTATAACCAAGAGCAGTTTGTTCACTTTTTTGGGACAATTGGGACAAATTTACTGTGGCACTGTGCCAGGCTGCAGAGCACTGGCGCTATTTAAATAACAGGTGACACAAGGTGTGTCTCATCCTTTGCTTCCCTCCAGAGGGTGGTATCCTGGTAGACTTTAGGTAGGATCCTGTTTACCTGTCGGCAGAAATGTTGGATCCACCTTTAAAGCTAGAGGGAGTTCACAAACTTCAAGCGGGAGGCAGGTGGTGTAGTGGTTAGCACTATTGCCTCAGCAAGATGGTCCTCGGGGCAAAAGCACCCAGCAGCCTTTCTGTGTGGAGTTTGCATGTTATCTCCGGGTAGCCTTACAGTGCAAAGACATGTTTTGGGGGTCAGGTTAATTAGTGACTCTAAATTTCCTGTAGGTGTGTGAATGGTTGTATGTCGCCATGTCAGCCCTGTGATTGACTAGACAATTTCAATCCAGGATGTACGCTGTCTCTCGCCAAATGTTGGCTATCAATGGAAGCATCATTAAAAGACCCTCGAACAATTTTGTATTTATGCTCTCTAGGCCACATATAAATCACAATTAGTGGGGAGACAGATTGATGATTGTTAATAGTTTGAAAACTGATCAGAGAACATAAAGAAAAACAAAGCAGATGCTGTAGAGGTTATCAGGAGGGCAAATGAAACACAGGTTTATAGGTTTGCTTTTATTCTTACATTCTTTGTCTTTTGCCTCCCAATCACGCCAGGGATTTTGAAATTCTCCCTCTCTCTCTCTCTCTCTCTCTCTCTCTCTCTCTCTCTCTCTCTCTCTCTCTCTCTCTCTCTCTCTCCCTCTCCCCCCTCTCTCTCCCCTCTCTCTCTATGGGCGTGTCTTTCCTCCAGTTGGAGTAAGTAGAGGCGCAGCTGCAGCGTGCGCTTTGGCCCGGGAATGGCCGTGTCTCTGCGCTCAGACACCGGCACACACATTCACAGCGCTCCGCTCCATCACTGCACTTCTCGGCGAGGCGCGTCCCACAGGCTGCGGGGGTTGATGCGGATTTCATGCTACAGGTTGGTGGTTCTCGGTACACTGTGGGTATGGCGCGCTGTGTGTGATGGGGTTAGATACAGAGCAGGTATTTCGGGGCGTAATGTGGGCTCTCCGAGCCACAGGTGTGCCGGACCAGATCCGGGTCCGGACCGTGAACCCACACAGCACCTTTCCATGTCGCGGTCGCTCCTTTCCTTCAGCAAACCGTACGTGGAGCTGCCGGGTACAAACCGACCATATATGAGAGACGAACGTGTAGGAATTAGAGGTGTAATCTCTAAAAAAAGACAACTGTCTACACTCTTTTCTGAAATAGAGCCTGTTCTGCAATCCGCACATTTTGCGCAGCTGTCTGCAGGTTTGCCCTCTTCCCTCTGCGTGAATGGAAACCCGTACGCTGCTCTCCAACCTCCTTCCAGCAGCTTAGAGCTTTCCCCGTGAATCACTGCAGAGACGAATCTCGTCTGCGGTGTAGTCTGTCCATCTATACATCTGCAGGGCTGTCATTTTACAGTATAAAGTTCAAGTGTCCAATCTCTCCCAATACGGTCCACATCTAATCCGTTTCCTATGATTGGACGTGCATTAATTACATAATCTGCTACAGAAATGCTGAGGCATACTGCTTTTTGAACTCAATGTCTAATTGAACCGTTTTAATTGCAAATAAATGTATATCTGGCACAAAGTTCCCCATGTATGTGGTACTGTAATATGGCAACTTCCATATGGCATGCCAGTATGAAGAAAATTAAATAACATGGTTTAGTATTCTAGAGTTGACGACTACATTTTAAACGGTTTTGCTATTGATATTGTGATTATGATTGTTCACATGGTATCTTACATGCATTGTTCCTATTAACATTACAATACTCTGCATCTGCAATGGAACTCACGATTCAGGCATCTGGGAAGGTTTGTGACTGCAGAATGTGGGGATCAAGTGAAATCTGCTTGGGCTGATGAAATAGCGAAGCCTCTGAGCTGTCTGTGTCTCACTGCTGCCTGCTTGTGTTCCCTCACCACCTCCGGTGTCCTCCAGAGAGAGGAATATCACAATCATAGGCAGAATACCCTGTAACACGCAGCAGGAGTGGTAGTTATGATGAACATAAGGAGGAGGATGGCAGCATTCTTGTATTACAGTTTGGGTTTGAGTGAACAGCTCATCCGATTGTCAGTCTGGAGAGGGTTGATGAGATCAGAGAATATTGAGGTGTGTATGTAAAGCTAGAACAACAATTATACAAGCTGAAGTGTTGCAGGATTTCCTTATATCTACAGCTGACTTTTAAATATGCGTGCGTGCGTGTGTGTGTGTATAAGAGGACAAATAATTTATTTTCTTATTAAAAATAAATCAGTGATTTGCATCACTGATGAATCTGTGGATGCTCTGATGTGTTTTAGAGCTGCTGCACACAGACTCTGTCTAGACAAATATTTTACTCTGTTTTAAATGGAGCTGTCAGAAGCCATAAAACATGATAATTCCTCTAGATGTTCACATCTCTCCTGCTTGACATGTTGCACTGCTGCTTATACCAGATTCAATTGTTTCAGATAGGCCTCTCTGTAAACTGTTCATGTGGTGCGTATGAGGAAGGCTTTTATGCTGAAAGGTCAGAACAGAAAAGGAGATATAGTGTTCTTCTGTTGCCTTTGAAAAGTGTAAGCATCTGTTTTTTGAGGGGACGTTAGCCTAAATCATGGTGTTCTGTGGACGTAGCGCTGGGTTTAAAATATCTTCACAGTACGAATTTCTCACATGCCGTCATACTGGTCCATGGCTGTAACAACTGTTGTCGCTCTTCAGCAGGCAGCAAAATGTATTGTTCAACATTCACCAACAGGGCGCAGCGGTCAGAGCTACTTGTCTTATGTGTATAGAGATGAAGTCATAGTTGTAACTTTCTAACAACAATTAATAACCCTTCAACGAACGCTCTTTAAAAGGGTAAAACACAGCAGTTTGTGACACAAACAATTATTAACACTGTCAACAAGAAGAAACACTGATGCAGGAGGGACAACAAAAGACTAGAGATGCACGGATACAACTTGTGCCCAATAGAGGAGCTGTTTCACAGTTCAGCTCAACACCCTCCTCACTGTATTTTTCAGTCACTCCCACCTCGCCAGTCTAACGCTCTTCACCTGTTCACACACGTGCCTCTGATCACGAATCAAATCCCTATTTAGTCTTCTCCCTCAAACCCATACACACACTAGATTGTTCTTTCGCTTTCATGCCAGACTCTCCAGCACTTGTTTTCAGACGGTCCTCCTGTTGCCGACCCTGCATGTCCCTGTTTAACCTGCAAGCCCAACTACCAGCCCTTTGTCTTATTATTACTTTGCCTGCTGTTTCCGGCGCCTTAAATAAAAGGTCAAAGATCGCTGGAGTTGTGCATTCACGTCCACACACGAATCGTTACATGCAGTGTGTTTGGAGGGTTTTGGTTTAGAAAAATCCGATTTAACTTCGATCAGGAAACGATTCATTGCAAAGTTTGTTGAGCTGCTGGTATTCCTTTTGAGCCCTGTTCCTCGTATGTGGTTCAACCAAGTTGAAGCCCTATGTTAGAAGAGTAAATCAACGAAACCAGGTTTTTTTTTAACGGCAAATTTTTTCTCCGCTGACGAGCAGGAGACCCAGTGTGCACAAGACATAATTTCAACGTTGAAATCAAGTTGAAATGAGGTCTGAGCGCCTAAAGGCTGACGCATGCTTCTGCGTCGTTGCGTCGACGCACTCGTTTCAATTCATGGTTCTAAAAGTCTTGCGTGTGTTGCAGAGCGATTCACCTCCAGAACAACAGGTGGAGTAACGTGTTTTGTTGAAGACGACCTAGAGAGTCACGTCTGTGTAAGTCGTTGGTTTGTTTATATATTTATCATAGACTTTATTGCCCCGTGCATCGCCACTTCTGCTTTTCATCGCGGACACATTTGTCCGGTATTGTCCTCCTCCTTTGAACTTTGTTCCCCTCGACCGGCAAACCGACGTTTGTGGAGATCTCCCTCCATGAATCGGAGGTCATCCGCGCGTCCTTACCCCCGATTTCCACCAAATGCGTCGGCTGCGGAACGGCTGAGCTGCGTGACAGCTCCGTGTTCCGTCGTCCGTCAATACCCACCAGGTCCGGATCTGTTGCGGAACGGCTGCGGCCATGATTGACAGCTGACGTCACAAGGCCCCATGTAATCTAGCGAAATCTGGTGTGATCGCCCGATATGTAGTTTCTATAAACTTAAAAAAACTTCAACAGGCCTGTTTCCGCCCATTATGACGTTTTCAAGGTGTAGTGTAGGGAAATATGTTCCGCCATGAGCACGGTGTATTTCATTTTGGAAATTAAACTGATCTTTTATTTTGTTTCTGGCTGTTCTGTTTTATTGCCCCGTGCATTTTATTCCTGCGTATTCTGCCCTGTGGTGCTGCGCAGCGCTCCGGCATCCGGCAAAAATAGAAGCTCTGCGTATTTGCTCCGGAGGGCTGCGGATCACCGGAGTCGGAACGCAGCCGTCCCGCAGTCAGTGGAAATACACACATTGACTTTAATGGAAACCTTTTGACTCCGCCGCCGTGCCGGAGCCGTTACGCAGCCGTTCCGGAGTTTGTGGAAATTGAGGGTCACAGTCCGCCAATGACGGCTTGTAGAAGTGGTCATATTTACGCATTTCTTCCGACAAAAGCTCTTCAATCTGATCCGTGCTCTCGTAAACATTCTTCGTTATATCCTTTCAAAATTTCTTAGCAGAGAGGTAGGCCCTTAATAATGCTTCAGTGTGAATATTATAAGAATCCGATAATCGTGGCGAGTGGGTGCATCAGCAAAGTTGATCCTTCGCCAAGAACAACTAAACCGTTGTAACTCTACTCCACATTATCGGATTCTTTCCAATTTACACATGTTTGATGAGACTCTGGGCCTGAAGAGATGAATCAAGTCATAGCGCCAACTACTGGTAACCGTCACATTTTCTAGTATCCAGTAAAAAACAAAGGTGGTATTTAGAGAGGCTTTAATTTTGAAATAGTACATCAGAATCTCCTGGTAATCACAGAGTGACACTTTGGGGATGTGTACTTTCTGCCTGAAGTGTAAATTCTGTGTAACTATATTTTTTCCTTTTAAATCTAATCTGAAATTGACCAGATGTAGTCTTGTGAAGGATTTTGCAGGAAGGTGGATGTTAAAAACGAAGTTTGCAAAGTGACCTTCCTGGCGTCGATCCTTATGGTTAACGACAACTGACTCTTGGATGCTTTGTCCGACAGCCGCAGCAGTTCTCGGCTGCGTTTTTAGCCATCCGGCCGGTGCCCCGATGTGCGGAGTAGCGAGGACCCGTCCAACGGTGCTTGCAGCTTTTAATTATGGATTGTTGTCCAAATACAAATTGCAATACCGGATGGAAAAGGGGTCAAACCCAGGTCAACTCATGGTTGTGGCCACAATGAGTGGATTTAAAGTGGTAATGTGGGGCATTTCTCTGTATAAATGTATTTTATGCTGCTCTGTGACTGTGAGGAACTGAATGGTGAACCCAATTGACCTCAGATTTATTTACCCACAAATCAGTGATTTAGTGCCTCTGAATCTTTCTAATCTGGTGGGGTGTTTAATGTGAGTGATGATGCAAATGTGCAAATCTATGGTTGAGTTCATTTGAATGCACTGCAGCTGATAAGACCTGACATTACGCTGTTAATGCTGCATCTTGAACATGTCTGACAGCAATGGAGTGCAAAAGAGCGTGGAAGTCTCTGATGCTGAACCTGAGATATTGGCTGGATAAACCAGAGACTTCAATTACACACTTTTGGGGAGGACAGCTATTGGGGAGGAAATGGCAGAAAAATACTTCCGTCGGTTCAAACTAGAGGATGGCATGAAATTAATGCTTATTCTCACGGGAGCTTCATACAGCAGGAGATTACTTATTGTTGTTCACTTAATGTAATAATTGTGTAGCGTCTGTGAAAGGAATCACCTACAAAAACTACTCTACTCTTGTATAAACAAACAATGGATCAAATTACTATCTATAATGTTAAAGCTATCCCTTGTAATGATGAACCCAGACTCATTGTGTGTCTTCACTCTTTGTTTAGTCTCAGCACTCACATCAACCTCCCAACAGCAGCCTATTGTTGAAATGATTGCATCAGATAAACAAAAATATATTTTTTAGATCGGTCATCCAATTCATGATCCCATCTGTGAAATGATCCGAACACCGTTTTTAACGGTGTTTTGTTATTGTTTTTAGGCAGGAGGCAGTTAGTTTCTTAGCTAGTTAGCTACTGGTTAGCTGCCAAATGGGGTATTTTTTTTTTGCAGGCCGGCTACCAGGGAATTAACAAGACGGCAGTTGTTGAATGCTACTTTGCAAGTTCCACCACACACAAAATAGTAAGTCTTCAGACTTGTGTACTCCTTCATCTGGCTAGCCGTGTAGTGGGAGATCTGGAGGTCATCTTTAATGTCAACTGCCTCCACACTAGTCAAATCTGTCAAATTGTGGGAATAAATGCTCTTCTGTGTTTTGTAGGGATCACATCCGTTTTTCTCTGGCAATCACAGCTGCGTTCAAGTTCAACCAACCCTTTAATGTATTCAGTTTCATCCATTTGCAATTTGTGCAGTACACTGGAGGAACTCAGTCCTGACTGAGAAGAAACTTTTCCTTTCCAGTTTCGGCTGGTGTTTTCATACATCCAGTCAAAGGAACGATGTGGTAGAGCGCAGCCACTGTGGATGATTGGCCAGCAGTCAAAGGCCACAGTTTCCTTGAGGAAAACATCAGCTCTCTGGCCTCATCTGTAAGAGGAGCGCTTCTCCTTTGGCCAGGCCTGCCGGCTGCAGGCAGCCTTCTGCTCTATGAAATAATAGCTTTGAATTCCGAGAAAAGGTTGTCCAGAGGAAATTTGGTATTCCTTTTTAACAATCCAGCAAGTCCTTAATGCCTGAAATTGTTTTGGACCGTAGTTTTCTTTCCTGTACTTGCTATCCTGCAACATAACTTGCATACAAGAAGCCCCACCTCTACCCAGTCCATGTTTTTTTATCAATGAACAGTATTCATGGATAATTGGCTGTTAATTGACTGCAGCACAGGTCTGGCACCATCACAGGCAGCTGCTCATGCTTTGTGTGCAACAATGTTTTTGTGATTAAAAACAGATGAAATACAGACTGAGATCCAGCTCCACCTTGAAGTGTGCAACTGCAGCTGCCCAAATATGCAGCAACTGCTTAAAAGCTGATATCAAAATCACCCAAAACAGCCACATCTTGTGTTTTGTTTCAATGCCACGTGTCCAATCGCAGAAGGGGGGGTGTAGTGTTGCACTCTCCAACCCAATGTCAGGGTTCTTACACATTTTGACCAATGAATTTCCATGACTTTAAACCAAATTCCATGACCAAATATTTAGTGAAATCTCGGTATAGACACATGAAAAATTGAGAAAATGTAGTGTTCAAACTAACAATGAGGATTGTAAATAAAATGACATAGGCCTTTTGAGTCAACACGCTGGACAACGTTAGACTCTTGAAGTGGGGCGCGAGCCCAAACGAGCAGAGATAGGAGCATTTGCTTTCGCCACAAGCAAATTGCGCCGCGATCTGGCTATCAGGGAACATCCGGCGAAAGAGCTGACTGACATCTTCGGATGACTTAAAAGAAAAATGCGAATTGGCAACCTTCAGTGCCCACATTACCTCCGCGGTGAGAATGTCATTTTTCGTAACCGCGCCATCGTTTAACGTCGTCTGCTTGTTGGCCGAAGCAAGCAGCGCACTCGGCGTAGCACTTGCCGTAGCCGCTGTAGCGAAAAGGACGGAGATAAGGGGTCACTGTCGCTCTGCTAGCAGCAGCGCTCCGATGTCGGCTCCCCTTCGCATGGCTAGTTAATGCCGCCTCCCCCATGTTCGAAATGTCAAAAGATTTGCCTCCACACAACCTGCATTTTGCTCTTCCCGGGTCTTGGTCGGTTGTAATCCATGCTTTGAATTTATCAAAAAGCAGCCAAGCATTATTAAATCGACATTTTCCTGGCATTGTGAATTTTACCGTTGACGAACAGAGCTACTGTTATGATAACTCAGGAAAGCGGACGGCATGTCACATGTTAGGGTGCGTTCACTCGCAGCGCGAATAATTAACACTGCGAGTATGAGAGTGTATGCCTGCTTATATCTTTACTTTAAAATCAAATTAAATGATTTAAAATTCAGCGTAAATGAACGACAAAAATATGAATATAACACATTTCCATGACTTTTTCATGACTTTTGGGATTTTATTTTTTTTCCATGACTTTTCCAGGCCTGGAAATGAGCCTTTCAAAATTCCATGACCTTTCCAGGTTTTCCATGACCGTACGAACCCTGCAATGCTTTCTGGACCCAAGATTCACGTTCCTACTAGGGCTATCAAAATTGCTCAAGAAGGACATTCTAATATTCACTTTAAAAAAGACATAAATTTGAATATCTGGTTGCGCATTAGGCACGTCAACAGGACAAATGTATACAACAAGACATAACTACTTGTATAGGTAATTTATTTAAGTTTAAACTCATTCAACAACATATTACCACACAAAAATAAGTAAATTACTTATAAACGACCAAGACCGCAGACCTCTCACTCGCACACAGTGAAGTCCAAAAGGCGAGAGAGGAGGTGTCAGGTATGTTCCCTGGGGTGAGTGTGGGAGGGACTGATGGAAGGGACTGGTGTAGTCCAGGAGGTGAGGGAAGGGGGTGTGGTTGAGAAGGTGGGGGGGCAGAATACACAGGAAATTAGTCTCATTGAAGATAGTCAGACACCCAACTATTGGCCCAACTGTGTAAGTCTGCCTTCCTTCTCCCAACGTGTTCTAGGGTAATATAATATCCTTGTGATTCTACTGCATAAGATATTATAGTTATGACTGTCTTTTCTTACAGACCCTCGACATACACACAGAGCTGAGTAATTCTAAAAAGAGAATTTACAATCCAGACTGGTTGGCGGCAAAAGCTTCTGTGATTACAGAATCAGACCATGAAGCCCTGGATCATGTAGCAGGTCGAGGAGTGCAGGGATGGATAGCTATGTTACACATATCGCATCACTGACTGGGCTGTATGCAGACACACGTGTATGCCAGTGCAGTAAAGAAAAACAGCTGAGATATGAGTAATTTCTCCCATAGGCATTGAGTTGCAAAAGTCACGGGCAGCAATCAAAAAGGATACTCTGAATTGGTTTGATGTGTTGATGTACTATCAATGATGGATAGGAGCTGTAAGTATTTGCCATCATACATATTGTATGCCTGTTATCTAGCTGACTATCGGAATCAGAGACACTCTTGTCATAGTTTGTAATTCTGCCAAATCAACGTATGATGGTAAAATAATCCCTGTGATGCACTAGAAGTGTGTGCGTGGTAGGGTCTATCTGCACCTTCTATTTCTCTCTGCCATTTCTTTGTGTCAGCAGAGAGGACTCACGAGGGGGTGCAAGCCCTCGCCAGCCAGTAATTCTAATTTTGTAGAATTTTTGTGTCACAGGTCAAACACAGGTTGTTATGTATCTGTTTGTGTTTTCAACTGCCACTATTGTGCGCTGCTATCTTACAGTTCTTACTGTCTCAGTAAGCCATTGGGGAGACACACAGACAGTGTAGACTGCTTCGAATTCACAATCCAGCCACAAGAGAAGAGGAGACTTGCATAGGTTTATTAGTCCTTACTTATTTGTGGTGCTAACCACAACCAAAAACATGAAAAATCATATGTTTAATGTGTCTGATTAACTACTTTGTTCTCACTTACACTAATCCGACTCTTTATTCGCTCTCCAGCTGGCTCCCCTTTGTCTATTCCAAACTACAGACGCTTGTGCTCGGCTGACCTTTCTTCCTGCTGAGCACTAGTGAGCTTTCACTGCTGTTAGCCATGCGTTCCTGAATGGTGTCTTAGGCAACCCCACAGGTTAGAGATCACATTAGCAATGACACTCGACTCTTTCCGAAGAGGAGGAGGAGAAGGATCTACAGTTCTATCCATGAACAAGCATTTTCAAAAAAATTGAAACTGAAACCAATGCCTATTGATTGTTTGAAGGGATATTTGATTGGTTACTAATATTCTTGAAATTGTCAAATGCCTTAGGATCCCCCAGTCAGTCAGAGCTGGTAGATGTTTAGTAGAAGTTTGGGGTCCCCCTGCTGGAACTGTTGCCCCCGCGACCCGACCCGAGATAAATAAAATTTGTTTATTTATTTTTTTAATTCTATAAATACACATATTTGGTTCATATCATTGTTAATAATTTCATGTTTGTATGTGTCTGCATTGAAAAATATGTATGGCTGTTCTTATATAAAGTTTGTGAATCCTTTCATTAATACTGAGGCAGATCCGATAACATACAGGTGCATATCAATGAAAAGTTAATTTATTTCAGTAATTCAAGGCAAGAAGTGAAACTCTTATACAGTGGGGAGAACAAGTATTTGATACACTGCTGATTTTGAAGGTTTTCCCACTCAAAGTCTGTAATTTTTATCATTTATCACAAAAGCGAAAACGGATAAAAAATAACTAAAACGAACAGAAATGGAGAGCATTTACCTGTCTGAGCAGACTGACAAAAATGTTGTATTAAGCTCTAAAACTAAATGCAAATACAGATTGTGAATAAAGAGTTTATTGAGGTGCAGCTGTTCTTTTGAACGGTTTACTGTTTTTAATCTTCATTCTGTTCGATACACATTGTGGACTCGGAGGTGACTCCACTTTGACTTTTCTTGGCCTACTTCAGCCAGAAAAAATTGGGCCATTTCCTTCAGGAATGTTGGAGTGAGACTCTTCTCCCAGTGGGTCATGGTTCAGTGTAGTCACACAGTGTTGTTGCCAAATTAAAAAGACCTGGCTCCAGGCTGTGATCCTAACTGAAAGAGGGTGATCTGAGGACGATTGGGATCAAAGTTACCAACTCGCTGGCTCGCATGTCTACTATGACGGTGATACAACACCGTTGTACAACGCTCCAATGTGAGGTGAAAGACTTTGACAAGATAAAGGTACAATAACGGCCATTTTAAAGTAGAGCAAAAGCTACAATAGAAAAACAAAATGTAAGGGAGTACAAGTACTACAGTGAACAGTACCTTAAGAACGTGAGTCGTTAGTAACTTTTGGTATTTAACATTGTTACGTGACAGTATGTGGCCCCCCACCTAAAATGAGTTTGACACCCCTGCTCTATAACAAGAGCTAATTCCTCCGGACTTGCCAGCTTGTCTTGCGTGAATTACCGTAAATATTGTAATGTTCAGTCGTCAAGCCTGATATGTAGAGTGAACATTTAGCTCGACATTTAGATTTAACATTTAGATTTATATTTAACATTTAAATTTAACATTTAGATATAACATTTAAATTTACATTTAACATTTAGATTTACATTTAACATTTACATTTAGATATAACATTTACATTTAAATTTAACATTTACATTTAACAATTATATTATTTAACTTTGTTACTGCCAAACATTATCCTCGGGAAAGTTATTGCATGAATTTACATGAATTTCTCTCTAAATGTTTGAAAAAGTGACATGTGAATATTGTCGTGCTTTTTTGTTCATATGATAATGCTAAATGTAGCAAAATTGCGCAGGATTTTAGAACGTGCAAGATTTTACAAACAGCGCCCCATACACGCAGGCTTCGACGCAGCAACTTAGGTTTGTTGTTGCTCTAAATGGCTACACGTCACTCAAAGAATCGCCTGTAATGCTCTCACACATTTATCCTATTCCTATTGTTTGTCTGTTGGCAGTGAGCGCTCTGTGTAAGGTGTCTGGACCTAATCATTTGTCCCAGAAGATGCTGAGCTTGTTCCGCCACACTGCAAAAAAAGGGTGTCTCAAAACAAGATAAAAAAACTAAATTTGAGGTAAAATGTACTCAAAACAAGTGAAATTATCTGTCCATGCAGCTAGATAATTTCACTTGACAAGATTTCTTGAATTAAGATAATTAAATCTAGAAATAAGCTTGTCTAAAGAGGTATTTGGAAGACTTAACATAAGATGAAAATGCTGGGTTTAAGATCAGATTACTTAAATTTAAACTTTTTAAAGCCTCAAAATAAGTGAATTATACTAAATATAAGCATAAAATGCTGGTTGTAAAATGAGATTACTTAAATTTAAACTTTTTACAGCCTTAAAATAAGTGAATTATACTAAATAAAAGCATAGAATGCTGGTTTTAAGTCTAGATAACTTAAAATAAACTTTTTACAGCCTCAGAATAAGTGAAATATACTAAATATAAGCATACAATGCTGTTTTTAAGACTAGATTACTTAAATTTAAACTTTTACAGCCTCAAAATAAGTGAATTAGACTAAATATAAGCATAAAATGCTGGTTGTAAAATGAGATGACTTAAATTTAAACTTTTTACAGCCTTAAAATAAGTGAATTATACTAAATAAAAGCATAGAATGCTGGTTTTAAGTCTAGATAACTTAAAATAAACTTTTTACAGCCTCAGAATAAGTGAAATATACTAAATATAAGCATAAAATGCTGTTTTTAAGACTAGATTACTTAAATTTAAACTTTTACAGCCTCAAAATAAGTGAAATATACTAAATATAAGCAATTACCCATTTTGTTTTCTTACTTTGAGCATCTTAAAATCTAAAGCCTGTCCTTTTTTAGAATAATGGTGCAGAAATAACATGGCTTAAGACAACATTTATTTAACATCAGCAAGTCAAGTTTGCTATAGACATTTGAATACTTTTCCATAAAAATAAAAGAAATTAAAAGCAAAAGGGCAAAAAACAAAAACACTTCTCAGCCCTCAGTTATGGATTTTTCCTTAACTATCATTTTAAATACAGGCCTAAATGAGGTAATAACTCAGTGACTGTATAAGCTTGTGCAACACAAAACTATTATTAGGCACAGCTAACAATAAGAACTCACAGCTAACAATAAGAACTGGCATGACAAAATACTCAGCTACTTCTCAATGAAAGACTTCCAATCAGCCATTGCTTTCCTGTAAGCACTAGTGGCATCTCGATCGTGGATTGTGTCACCAATTACCTCTGTTTGAATAACTGACAGGAGCGTTGCAACACATTTTGGATATCTTAAGTGCAAAGTGTAGTAATATGCCATTAACACCAACATCCCGTCTGAGAAATCTTCCTGAGGGAGGGTGGTCACAGGTACATTACCCACAGCCACAATGGTGGTTGAGCCATCAGAAAGCAGAACTGGGGAGGAGAGAGGATGCTTTTCCAGGTACAGGGCAGGGTCTTCGCCTGACTGGAACAGAATAAAAAGAACAATGTGTAAAGTGAGAAGACATAAAAATGTATTGAAAGTCAAGTGCATGTTCAACATAAAAATTTAATTTTTAGATAAATGACCAAGTTGCAACTAATGACACTCTTGAAATAGTCATTATTATATACAAACACTGATGAAAAATATTGATTTATTATTACACTGGAAGAAATAATCATGAATTACTTCAAAATGGGCAACATTTGTTTGACAGATCAAGGTGTAAGAATTTAGGATGGATTAACAATGGATACAAGCTGATGCAAGGTGCATTTTTATGTTTCTGGGATGAATTAATGGATGAATTAATCAAAGGTTTTTTGTTTAATCAAACATTTCTTGGTATTCCTTTCTGTGAACACCATTTGAGGGACACTAGAAACACTTTTTTGCAAAAAGTATCTGTGATTGTGAACTTAGGGTGTATTGTTATGTGAACATGCACAACAAATGTGAGAAAATAAGAGGACAGTAAGGAATCAACACAAAAATGTTTTTACCTTCAGGACATGAAGAAGTGCCTCACAGCTATTTCCAAGCTTCTTTGGTGGTGAAGTTGGTGAGGGGAAAAGAGATGGGAGTGCATTGAAGAGGGCAAGCGTGAACTCCACTAAAGAATAGAAAGATTGGTCTGAATATGGTATAAATCAAAATACATTTGCATATGGAACCGCAACTTACCTCCACGGACATCCAATGGAAAGGGGGGTTTCAGGGCTTTCTTCCACACACCATAGAACTGCACCTTGGCACAAAAGTCTGCCCATCTTCCTTTCACTTCCTCGATGTATCTGCTGTTGGTGCCACCTACTATGCGCCGCAGCTCATCCATTGCCTAAGACAGCATTGTGCACAGTTATTCAACCATTGGACATTTAGAACACAGATGGATAGACAGTAATTCAAGTGCAAGTAGTGGAAAAAAAAACATACATTTCGAACATCTCTAAAGCATGGATATGCCTCAAAGATTTTTGCAGGTCGGTCTTCTTCCCTTGTAACATCTGCATCAATGAAAGCCCGTCTGGCCTTAAACTCAAGGTCTAAAACTTGAGCAACATCACTTTGATTGGGTTTTGCATTTGGCTTATTGTACATGTTGCTCAAGGTTTTGTAGTGCCTAGCCTGCATTTTCAGACTGTCCTGGCCGACTGAAATGGCAAAAAACAGAGCAGACATTTCAATGTAAACACAACTTTATTGCATTATGCAGGTCGGTCTACTTCCCTTGTAACACTCAAATCAATTAACTTAATTGATACAATAATACAATAATTAGTAATACAAAAATACAATAATTTTATGTTGTTTATATGAACAATGGGAGTTGTCTGGAAAAAGAGTTTCCATTAACATCCACAAACTAAGGAAATTTGAATTTAATCTCCAACCGTTTAGACTCTGATTTGCCACTCTGAAAGTCATTATCATGGATAACAGGCTGAGAGGTGTGCTGAGGTGGGCTTACCAACATCATCCTTTGCAGGCGTGGTTGGTGAAGCGATCACAGTCCTGAGTGAGGAGCCTGAGACTGATGCGGATGGCAGCAGGAAGGTTTTGGTCTTTGGCTTCCTTGGCACAGAGGGGGGTCGATGTGCTGGGAATGCTTTTTGGGGA
The DNA here is from genome assembly GCF_964276395.1 of Gasterosteus aculeatus. Lineage (NCBI taxonomy): Eukaryota > Metazoa > Chordata > Actinopteri > Perciformes > Gasterosteidae > Gasterosteus > Gasterosteus aculeatus. The sequence goes on from NC_135700.1 coordinate 1,724,162, forward strand.
AATAATGAAAGAAATAAAACACAAATAAAAGCATGACAACAAGCAAAACCGGCAGATAAACACAGTGCATGCCTAGCCATAAACTCTGGCTTGACAAATACAGACAACTATAGTTTCATTACATGATTTGACAATTTTTAGACAAAAAAACAGTAGTCTAACAGCACCCCTTCATTTTTTGCAAACAATTTGCACACCTTCACTGGAGTTGTCCTCGGTAAGGTCATCATTGCTCTCAAGAAGTAAGGTATTATCACTTGAGTTGCTTGTGTCTGTCCAATCCGTCTCCATGTCTTGGTTGTCTGCACTGAAGAGAGCTGTCTTTGCCACTCCTCTTTGTGGTACAGAGCCTTGCCTCTTCCGTGGGGATCTCATATTTTGGAGTCGCTTGTACATTTTGGTGTAGATAGTCAGCTGTGGTAAAAGAATGTTAGATACGTTGTTTGTCTTGTTGCTGACCTGCCCAAAGTTTTGGTTTAGATAAAAAAATAATACTTACATAAGGCATGTTTGGATCATCATCCCGTAACATTGGGTAATAGTCTATAATCTTCTGTGACATGGCTCTTATTTCCAATTTTGACGGGTAACTGACTTCTTTCCCCATGGGACTAGCACGCAGGATAGCAACCATACTGGTTATTGTGTTCCTTACAAGTCTGCAAGATAGCTCCTTGGACAGTTTGTAATTTTTTTCCTTTCCATTGCAGAGCAGTGCAAAGTATTGACTACGCACCATGTCTAACTCTGAATCTGTGTACACCACATACTCTGGAGGGTCTGGCATTTTCATTTTTTTCTCAGCAGATATGGGGGTTGAGGTTTGAGGCTGGCATGGTGGCATGGCACAATTGTTGGCATCTTGGTCCGTGGTATTTTCACACTATTAGAATTGTGTGGAATGAAAACAAAATGCATTAGAACCATTAAAATGTATACTTTACTAGTTTTTACTCATTCCAATTTGTGTTTACATTTTCACTGATGAAATTCCAAAGTTTCTTTCTTTTGAGGAAATTCTCTGGGCCAGGAAAAAGATCCCTCAGGTCATCCCGGCTAAGGCCTTTCAAAGCCTCCTCATCAACACTGGCAGTTGTGAGATATATGACAAATATCTATCTTTAGATAAAGCAGTAGCAAGCTACAGAACCAATCAATTTATTTAGTAAGGCTGTACACTGCAGCTAGAAGGTAGTGAAGCACCAAGGGCGGAGGGCATTTTTGGTTAATTTGGTTAATAAAAGATATCGATTGACTTGACATTGTATAAACACATATTTTACATTGTCATGTATTGATTCATAAGAGTCCAAGCTTTCAAATGAGGTATAATGACTATGCTACATAGCAATCTGATGAATGGCGGATGATTTACAATGTTGGGGGGGAAGGGTAACGTTCCCGCCTGCGGGACACTGCAGACCGCGTGTTTTTAAAATGTGGGATTTCTATTTTACAACCATATATTTTGCTTTAGAATTCTGACTCTTACTTAAAATGTTTCATCCTAAGAATATTATAAATTCGTTAAGCAAATGACGGTTGAGGAAAAACCCAGAAAGCAGAAAAATGTTGGATTTCAAATAAAAGTATTCAGTTATTAATAAAGTACACTCCATAAATAGCATCAATGCATCAGATATAAATTGTATTCATGACTTACCCTCCAACACCGATAGAGTGGCATCGTCAAAAGTATCCATCTTAGATTCATCAGCTCCCTGAAGCATTAACAGGCGGTACCGTAGAACTACCCGGGAAAACCCATAGGCAAACAGAGTTCGTTAGCTAACGGCTAGCGTGTAAAAGTGCACATTAGCTAACAATTAGCTAGCTTGATAAGCATATACCGACATAGTAATATTTACTAATTCAATAAAGTTTACTGACATTGAGCCGCTCTTCTTGCACTTCTTCGTCAAATGTAACGCACCCAAATCTTTCAGTTACTCAAGCGGTGAACCGCGAACACTGACGTCATTGAGGTGGGACCGTTGGAGGACATGAACTGAGGATGCGCAGAAATGATCGGACGTAAACATGAACATGTTAGCAAAATATTATTTTAAAAAAACTTACCATCGTAAAATTAATTAAGTCGCATTTATAATTAGAGGAATGTATTGTTAAAATAATAACAAATTATTTCATGAGTGCCCCCCTCCCCATCCACCTCTGGATCATTAGCCCGCGACAACAACGGTGCATCATGGCGGCGTGGAGGTGTATGATATGTTTCGTCTTTGTTGCTTTAAGTCTTAAAGTACTCCTTAGCCACATTAATAAAAGTCACAGTTGCAGCCCGGATTTTTGGGTTTACTGTGGTATTGATGGATGTGAACAGGACTTTAGAGTTTTTAACTCTTTCTTTCGCCACATTAAACGGACGCACCTTCAGTATTTGAGGACTGGATGCCCACCAAGCGGATGGAGTACGACGCCTTCTTCTCGGTCTTTGGGACAGGAAACATTTGGTGTTTCGGTGTTTGCCAGCTGTAGCACTCCTGCAGCGGCCAGCACTACGGCTGTCCCACCTGATGCCTCTTTACCTGAACCGTCACCACAGCCTGAAGCTGACGGCCGCCTTGAGTCCGTAAGTTTCCACAATTCAATTTATTTTCAATCTTATCGTGCCAATTAGGTTGCTCTCTGTGTGATGCTGACTTGTTATGTAATTTAATATTTTTGTCCTACATATAACGATATATTTAAATATGGGCCTCATTGAATCCACACTGCGAGTGTGCGCGTTAATCATGCATGATTTGAGTAGCCTATGCACACTTTCTCTTTCATAGGTATTATCTCCATTGAATGCTAAGATTAAACATTAAAAAAAACATTTAATTCCTCTTACCTTAGACGATAGAGCTGCTCAGGTTCCAGACCAGTGAAGCGAATACGGGATTAAAATGAAGTCTTTCCCCTCTCGGGCATCTCCTCAAAAATGTCCATTTCCTTTCAAATCAATTGCAACTTTGACTGTGTCCATCTACTCGCTCTTAAAAAATTACAACTCATTTTATAAAGGAAGACGCTGTTGCTGTGACCTCCAGAACCAGACCTGATATAGCTAGATCCGCAGCGGCATTCGCCATCAGTGTCCGGGAACAGTGCCAGTTATCACAGGTAAATTTATCTTCATGGGCAAATGCTTTAATGGTACTATTAATTTAAATTATTCTAATGTAAAATATGGGCCTGTGAATTATATGGGTGACAAAATTATTTACATTTTAAATATTTTCCCAGAGAACTGTCAACAGTGTCATCTCAGGGGTGCAACAGTACCAAGCTGCTCTCATTGACACACTAAGGGAGAGAATCAGAAGGGTGTTTGAAGAGAATCCAGACACAACTGCTCAGCTCCAAGGGGAGGCTTTGGCTACGTTTGATGCGTTCATGGATCCTTTCTCAACCACAGCATATGGACAGAATAAAACCATCCGGGAACTATTCAATCCAGTCAACCCAGAGGAAGTTGTGGTGTCCCAGAAGATTTGTTGGGTAAAGCGTGGTCTTTCAAGGGTCATGGCCTTAAGAGGCAAAAGTTTTTACTATGTACCACTCATTCAAAGTCTTAAGCAGTTACTGACCAATCCCAGAATCTTCACCATGTTAACCACTGTACCACAAAGAAGTGAGGGATTCTTGTATGATTTTACTGATGGAGCCCTTTTTACATCCCATCCATTATATTCTCAAAGGCCAAATGCATTGCAAATACTATTGTACACCGATGAAATTGAAATATGTAACCCTTTAGGCGCCCATGCCTCTGCAAATAAATTACTGATGTTTTATTATAGTTTAGGGAATATAGATCCAAAATTTAGGTCGAAGTTGGCTGCAATAAGACTCCTGGCTATTGCCAAGGCAAACAATATTTCTCAGTGGGGTGTTGATGTTATACTAAAAAGAATCCAAAAAGATCTGACACTTCTGTACAATGGTGTTAGGATTGACACCCCAAATGGTGAAATTGAGTTGTTTGGTGCTGTGATCGCCATATGTGGAGACACACTTGCCCAACATGATATTGCTGGATTTAAACAAGGTGTTGGTTTTGCTTATAGCAAATGTAGACATTGTGAATGCTCCTTTGAGGATATGCAAAGTATTTTTGAGGAGAATAGGTTTGCTGAAAGAACTTTGGAAAAGCACATTAGGCAGTGTGTTGAAATAGATAAGGCAAGCACAGAAACATTGAAAGCATCCCTCAAAACCACTTATGGGATTAACAGAAGAAGCAGACTAGTTGATGTTCCAGCATTTGATCTGATCAAACAAACACCACAGTATATAATGCATGTAATTTTTGAAGGTGTTGCACCAATGGAAATAAAGCTTGTATTAAAAAACCTGATTCTGTCAGGACAGATAGAATTAGATGAGATTAACTCAGCTATTCTAAATTTTCCTTACTCACCTCTAGACATAAGAGATAAGCCATGTCCTATTAGTGTCAGTACTTTAGCTGCTAATGACAATAAATTAAAGCAGTCATGTGGACAAATGTTGATACTTTTAAAAATCCTACCTTTTCTTTTGAACGGTATGGACAACGAGTATGTCAAATTTATTCTCAAGTTAATTGAGATTGTTCAAATTGTCCTTGCTCCTGTTATTTCTTTAGAAACCGTATTACGGCTCAGACGCATGATTGAGCAACATCTGCATCATTTCAAAGAACTTTTCTCTGAAGCCAATGTAATACCCAAGCAACATTACATGTTACATCTACCAAGCCAAATCATATCTCTTGGTCCATTAATAAGAAGTATGTGTATGCGATTTGAAGCTAAGCACAGTTATTTTAAGCAGTGGGCTTCTAAGTTAAATTTCAAAAATGTCTGTAAATCGCTTGCAAACCATAACCAGTTCCTTGAATGTTGTCAAAATGAAATAGGCATTGAGCATCCAATTTTTGCTAGTGAAAGAGAATCGGGGCCTGTCTCAGCTGTCAAAAATTTTGATTATGTCAAGAGAAAAGTCAAAGATTTTCTAGGCGTAGAGGTCATGCAATCTGTTGTCTCAGTGAAATGGTACATCCTCAATGGCAATAAGTACACTAGTGGTAAATCTATGATTATTGTAGATGTAGATGATGCTTTCCCAGTGTTCGGACTGATAAAAGATATATTTGTGATTGATTCCTCTTATGTTGCTTTTGAGTACCAGCGTTATGAGACACTGAATTTGAGTCCAGAATTGCTGGCATATGAGGTGGCAGTTCCCAATGTTGCCCAGGCTACAGAATTTGTACATGAACTCATTGACTGTATTTCTTATTTTTCTGTTAGTTTCATGGAACATATGTTTGTGCCAATAAAATATAGTCTTTGTGATATTATTGCCCACAGAAGTAGACATTAAAATGGAGGAATGAAAGGGAAGCATTGATTTATTGGGTGATCAAGTTTGCCGGTTTCCTGGACCTGTTTTTGTTAACAAACTGTTTTGGTCATTAAACAATTCCATGGACTGTATGGTGAGTTGTGGTGAAGGCTGTATAATTTATCCTCACATTGTCTGAACATGCTTGAAGTCAGAGCAATAATAAACTCTGTTTCTTTCAGATGCTTTTTGTGTGACTCTTGAATCAAGCAACTTGAGTTTACTGAATCTTAAAACAAGCTTTATTGATGAGAATTTGAGGGAGAGATGTAAAAGATCTTAATTTAACAGTTATCTGACTAATTTTAAGATGTCATGCCTATTTGAGACAAAAAAGATAAGGTTGTGCTTGATTTAAGATTTTAGTGTAAAGTTAAACACTAAAAATAAGAAATTCACTCTTAAAACAAGATCAATTATCTAACACTTCTAAATCTAAGTTTTTTTATCTTGATAAGATTCAAATAATTTGCAGTGCAGGCAGCTAAAACCGTGAGTCTCTGAAATGTCAGCTGCTCTGTGATTTAGGAAAAACAGATAATGACACATTGGTCTTCCGCAGTGTGTGTGGTGGGTGTGGATAAGCTGTAACTGTGATTTCTGAGCAACAAGGCTGTTATGAATGAAACAATTCATCTTTCTCTGTTTTGGGCCCAACAGCCATCTGTAATCTGATATATTTAAATGTGTGGTCAGAAACAGTAGGCACACACACACATTATTTCTCAAGGAAGAAACCTGTTGTAACCGCTGTGTTGACTCACAGACAAGCCTGGTGAAAGGTTGTTTTGTGTAGTCAGAAATGCACCAGCCAACCAGGTATCCCCCGCTGACATCTTCTCCCCAGAACACACCTGCTCTAAACATTCAGCACAATAACAGCCTGCTGCTTGTGTCTCTGCTTCTTGATGGAGCAACAATGTGCATTGGGGTAATATGCTGATTGAAATGGTTTAAACTGAATATATTAAATGACTATCCAAGTTATTCATGTATTGCACAAACAGACAACAGAAAACTATTGCGTAGAATATGTTTTTACAATTAAGCAAAACGGAGTCAAAACCAGTATGGCCTACTAAAATCTGAGGATAAACATCTATTTCAGGCATAATGTTTGTCACAATAGCATTTAAAATCAGACCGTATTTTGCTGGCCTCACATTATAATTCTCAGTCTTAAAAACAAGATTTTAGTACAGATCCTTGTAAAAACAACCAATCCAGTCTACATCCAGGACATGGTCAAACGAACATTATGTCATCCCGACTGTTTGCTGTCTGCCTCCTAAATGGTGGAATGAGCTCCCCAATGAGATCAAGACAACAAAGGTTATACAGCTAAAAACACACCTCTACCGACTATCCCTTGAATTAGTAGCACTTAAGATGGCCCTTACTTATAGCACTTGGGCTTTCTTGAACAAATTGTACTTTCTGGATTCTTATTGTTCTGGGTCTGCACGCTCTTGGTTGAATGCACTTATTGGAAGTCACATTGGATAGCTTGGTCAGCTAAATGTAATGTACATTGTCACGGGAGGAGTCAGGATCCTACAACACTGAGAGTGTAATTAGTCCCCCGACGGGGTTTATTGACATTTGTTACAAAATACCAAGCAAGGCGCTGTCCAACACATGCAGTAGGACGGTAGTGCTCCTCTTGCGGTCTGTCGTCGGGTGGGCCGTGGGGTCAACAACGAACCCGGGTTTCCGCGTTGTGCGGGCTGAGCGTCAGGCGCTGGTCTCTGAAGACCGTTAGAACACGTCTCTCTCACTTGCCCTCCTGGTTTGGTGTAAGCCTGCCGCTTAAATGGGGTTTGGTTAAGTGGCACCAGCTGCCTATAAGCCACAGGTGTCCACGCGGCAGAAAAACTACTGCTGACACAGAGAGGCCTTTTCATCTCAAAAATGGATTTAGATTGGTTGCCCGTAACTTTAATGTTGCATCATATGCATTCCTACGTGTTTGAATATGATGCACAAAATGGCTGTTCAAAACGCAATCAAACGTCTTCCTCGTCGCATTATCTCTTGCACCTGTCTGTCTCGCTCTCGCGCCCGTAAAAAAATGATACATTAGCCGCACGGTTGTATAAGCTGCAGGGTTCAAAGCGTGGGAAAATATAAATATGTATGGTAATTAGAGAGAAACTCCTTGTGGCTCCTTGAAGCCGTAATGTTAGACATGAGTTTTTGTGAGTGGAAGGGAAAACCCTGTGGTTGAAGTGAAAAACCTGCACTCGCTGCCTTAACAACAAACATTGAAAACACTGCTGGTGCGTTGCTGCTTTGTCTTTGTTTTGCCTCAAAGTTGGTAACCATCAAAATACCTTAAAATGATGTTGGTTGGTGGTCTACTGTAATCTTTTATCAATAACTTGAACAATTTATAATCTGAGCAGTGTTGGGTTTTTTTCATAATCTAAATTTATATTAGTTTTTTTGGGAGGTAGAGACTGGAAATAGGACACTGGCTGTGTAGCAGGGAGGCATGTCTGCTAGTTTTACGAAATGTGGTGCCAGATGCAAATGCAAATGCAAATGCAACTGCAAATGCAAATGCAACTGCATCCAAAATGCAGACAGACCGGGGCATAGAAGGAGAAACTGGTTTATTGCTGAAACACCTATGAAAAACAGTCGGGGAATGATAGGGAAATCCAGGCAGGTAACGGCAGACAGACTGGGCAACCGGAGGAATAGATGACTGTGAGACCGCCTTTCGACCTCTGCAGCTCATCCAGAATGCAGCAGCTCAACTGGTCTTTAACCTTCCTAAATTCTCCCACACTACTCCACTCCTCCGCTCTCTTCACTGGCTACCGGTGGCTGCCCGCATCCAGTTCTGAACATTGGTGCTCACTTACCATGCTGTGAATGGATCGGGTCCAGCTTACATCCAGGACATGGTCAAACCCTACATCCCGACCCGCACTCCCCGCTCTGCATCTGCAGATGTCCCTCCCTCACTGAGAGCAAAATACTCGACTAGATCACGACTCTTTGCTGTCCTGCTCCGAAATGGTGGAACGAGCTCTGATGACATCAGGACCGCAGAGAGCCTTCACATCTTCGGCCGAAACTAAAGACACATCTCTTCAGACTCTACCTTGACTAAAGACTAACAAATTGTAGCACTTAAATTGTACTTGTAACGTCACTCATCTATAACAAATTGTAAATTGGCTTATGAGGAAATTGCACTTGTTTCTTGCTCTTCTGAGTTTGTACCCTATGGTTGAATGTACTTATTGTAAGTCGCTTTGGATAAAAGCGTCAGCTAAATGACATGTAATGTAATGTGAGAATAAAAACAAAGGGTCAGAGGAAAGGTTAAAAACTATTGGTTTTCTTGGCAGTGCTCATTGCACTACGATGGGTGGAAGAAACCAAACAGGAAAAGGTGTTGATATGCTATGACTTCAACCCTATCAAGTATAAGGTCTTTCCATTCAAACAGCCTTCAAGATTTACTGTATAAGGCCCTTCAGTCAGCTACAACAATTGGGTCCAGTTACGGTTAATTTCTTGTGGGTTCCAGCTCATGTAGGGTTTAGTGGGAATGAGTGGGGAAGAGGAGTTTGCAAAGAGGGCAGAAAGAAAAAATTGAAATGCACATTAGTGTCATCAAAGCAGAGGTGTATTGTGTATTGTTTAGGAAAAACTTTTTGGAAAAACAGTTTGGACGGAAAAGAGAATGGGAGACATCCATATAATCTACAAAAGAATGTCAAGTTAGAAGTAGGGCTTGGCGGTATGGCCAAAAATCAATATCACGTTATTTAGAAAGATTCTGACGGTATCCCAGTATGTGATGATGTTGCTTTTTCAAGTACCGTAATTTCCGGACTATAGAGCGCACCTGAATATAAGCCGCACCACCTAAATTTAGAAAGGAAAAACAAATCTGTACCTGTAACACGGCACTAAACCTGCAGTAACATGGCATAAAAATGGCGGCGACGTATTTGCATGTTTTAACACGCACCCCCGCCACACATCCAATTTCTTACGCTAAAATAAATCCGTGCTGGTTCATCTCCAACCTCGCCGCATCTGTAACCCGATTTGCTGCACGTAGCGTAATTTACACCCCCCCGTCGGCCGTAGCTTCACCCCCGACAAAATCTCACTCAAAGATTTAGTGAAAAGTTGGCAGCTCTGTAGCTCACAACAACATTACAAAGAAGCCGACGCGAGAGCGCTTAATACTAGCATCAATGTCTGAGCGTGTTATAACAAGCTTGCCAACATCGCTAACGAGATGTCTTGCTAGCCGCTAAACTTAGCGAAACCTGTTCGCTTACTTTGTTTATGACAATCTAGCAAGTCAACAATTTTCCAAACACAGTCAAACATCAAGTGCAACACAAGACAAAGCAGATGTCCTTTTTTACCCGGACATTTCCTCTTTTCGAGACTTAAAAAATGCGTCCGGGTAAAAGAGGACGTCTGTCACCCGAGCTAAGCTAGGCTGTATATGGGTGAGCAGTCTGCTACATGAGGGCACGTCTCCCCTGATAACTCGCTGGGAGTGACGGCTGCCTGTTGCAAGTGTGATAGCTGCGCAACCCCACAGTCGATACATGCAGGCAGCCTGACGGAGCGAACAGTGAGCGCACTCTGATTGCATGCTTTTCTTTTAAGTACCGGGCCTCACACAATGTCACAACCGTATTGTTTTCAACATAAGGGTACCGCAATACCTTTTCTAGTACCGGTACACCGTCCAACACTAGTTGCCACCAGAGGCTCGACAGATTTTGCAATAAATCGTTTTCTGATCTAATTTACGTGGGATTCTCCAAAACCAAAAACCTCCCAAACAGACACAGATCCTCTCTTGAGGTTATTCGAAGGGTAGGAGAAGGAGGGTATCGTTTGTCCTGTCTTGTAAGCTGGACTTCACCTCTTTATTGGTCTTATCTATTACAACTTTGTCATGTCACCGACAAAGAACATTCTCTCTAAAAGATATGTTTTACTATATTGTAATGCACAGCATGCCCCAGCTTGTAAGGTCTAATGACTGGTTCCAGGGGGAGAATGGTTGTTAAGGAACATCTGGACGCTGGTCCGCTTTTGGGTGAAGCAGGTGTGTGGTGGAAAACCTCAGAGCTGAAAAATACAGGCAAATCTGTTCTACTGTATTCCAGGAACGATTTACAGGAAGTGTAATAGCACTCCATCTCACTGCAGTTAAAGGAATTGAGGGCTTTCTTGCTTTCTCGACAGAAACTTCTATTTATAGTAGTTGGAATGACATCACGCTAGAAGACAAAAGTTAGGTTTTGGTAAGCCATCACAACATGTCACTTCACAACATCACCGTAGCGCATTCAGACTCTGGATAACCTGTGATTGTTTTTCACATCCATCTCCCCTCCCTCTAACCATAAGAGGTATTTCTCAATATATCTTACTATGACACTCAGTCAAAACACACTGATGTTGCATAGTCAAATGAATATGTTTAATTGGGGGGACCACCACAACAAAGGGTCCGCATTTGCATTGACATTGAGGTTACAAAGATTCCAAATTCTATTGTCATTGTGCAATGACAGGGTTGCATAACAAAAGGCAGATCATCACAGCTCTAGTCCTCACCAACACTGAAAGATGTTTGAATTGTAGGGATAATCAAGTGCTTTTAGTTTGTGATTTGATCATTTAATTAAAGAGTCTCATTGTCCTACTGATCAGTTGCTTTCCCCATTGGACCAATTCTTTATTATTATAGAAATTGTATTTCATGTTTTCTGAATAATATGTTTATATGTTTTCCTGGCATATCTACTCAATGATGATGATTTAAATGTGGTGTTCAAGGATCACTATGAGCTTACAGAACATGCTTTTGTCTATATGTCTAGAAATAATATTTTTGCAATTATTTCTGACTAATGTCTTCTGAAATAAAATAAGTGATGACATGGATGTGAACTACACGGTTGAATGGTTGGTTGTCTCCACGTTGTCTTAGTTTGACATGTTATAAAAAAAACCTTTTCATTTATTTCCTAAATTACAATTTTGAAGATCTGAGGGGGGGGGGAGTTCTATGGCAAAAATTGATTTGCTGTCAGGTTCATCACCCGTGAATCTGGACTCAAATGTAGTCCAGCCGATTTAAACTATAATTTGTTTACAAAAGACGGACGCAGTCATACAATGTTCACGCCAACAACCATTAACAAACCAACAAGGAGACAAGGGGCACACTTCCTATAATACTAGGTACAGATGACTGCACATAGCAGGAAACAATCAGGGACGACGCAATCACAAAGTGTGGAGAAAACACACCAGGGCACACAAAGAGGCAGGAAAAAATGAAAATAAACCCACACCGTGACGGTTTGCTAGTTTAAGATCCCATTTTGAAGGTAACAGCTGCTCATAGGCTCTGGAAAAGTCAAAACTTTCATTTGAAAAAGTCTGGATCATCTCCTAAACTGCATTTTGGTTGGAAATATCCAATCTTTACAGCAAGTTGAAGCTTTTTTTAAAGAAATTAGAGAAAGGTGATGGTAGTTTAATTTTGGATGCACTAGTATGGTGTTTTCTTTCACAGCATGTAACAACATTGTTGAGTAGACCTCGGCCCTGGAGCAGGCTAGCTGCAAAGAATACATCTTCATGGTTACTTGGCTGGGTTTAATTCAACCTGCTTTCGTGCAAGTCAAAGCTAAATTCATCCAGGATAACTTGAATATCCCGGCTTAATCGCTTATCCTGGTTTCATGCAATAGCCCTCTGGTGTGCTTTCTCTTGTGGTTGTCTGCCTAGTCCCTCATTGTTCCCTCCTGTGACCAATCACCTGCAGCTGCTCTCTGTATTCAAACCATGCGTGTCCCTTGTCTCGTCGTCTATTTGTTTGTCCTGCGCCCCTGATGCTGAGCTCTGATGTTGTTTTTTTCCTGTGATTGTGTTCCTGCTTGCTGATAGGCATTTTCTATCTTGGTTATTAAAAAGTTATTAGGGTCCTGGCTAGGACTAGGCGTAGAGGAACCCACTGTATTTCAAGGAATTAGGGTCCTCGCTACGACTTGTGTACCCTAATGTTTTAATGATATTTGAAGACTAGGGCGTGCTGTAGATAATCCTTGAATATCTGCATTTTTTCTTGCCCATTTTCATCATTTTTTAGATTGTAAAAGACCGAACACCTCCCAAAGATTGAACCCAATTCTTTTCAAATGTGGGCAGTGTGATCTTGAGACTTGCCTTTGAAAATAGCATACGGCTTGAAAAAATATTGAACTATGTGAGCGCAGAGCTCGGGCAAAAAACCTTTGCCCTGAAAATGTAATTTGTTTTAACTCCATATGCCATACATCTATCTAATCTGATACAAAAAGTAAAACATGGCATGAACTTCACTAGATTTTCACCATTTTGAATTTAGCTAAAAATACATTGTTGAATTTCACAAAACTGACGACTGATGACTGTACAGATCTGATGAGGAGTTTTGGCTTGAAAGGGTTGAATTGCCTCCATAGCGTCCCCTGCCAGTTTTCAACAAAACCACCCCTGTTTGACCTAAATGTATAACAATTCTTTGACATATGTATAACAGGGAGACTTAAGTCTCTTGGGGGTGTAACCCTCATGAAGTTAGGGCTACTAATACCAGTAGTAGTGGCAGTTATTGCCTCCGGGGGGCGCGCTTGCGTTCCGCTTAAGGGATCTTCCCACGAACGAGGAATCCCTTTTTTTAATCTTTCCAGGAGACGTGAAGGAAAGAAGCTCCCGGATTTCGGTACGAAATAATATAAAACATTCAAAATATTATCATATCTTACATTTAATTATACTAATAAGACTGTTTTCCAACTAGACATCCAGACAGCCAGTTGAGAGTGTCAACTGACATAATCCCGTAGAATAATCGCGTACTGGAAACTCTGGTGAGTTAACACAGTTAGCTAGTCACTGTTAGCATTACTAACATCGTGCTAGAGAACCTGGGAGAGAATTAATACTGTTTTTAGGTTATTATTAGAAACGTTATCTCTTTGGAACCAATCGGAGTAGTAACGGAGTGGTTGTCAGTGTTGCCGGCAAACTTTGGCAGCCTGTTACCATAGTTAACACAGTGTTTAATTGTATAGATGGAAAGAGTCACTGTATCGTGGAGAAAACATTGACGCTAACCGCTGATGTCTTTGCGTTGCGTTGCAATTTGGAATGTTATAGGGTGCGTTATTTACGGTTCAGCCATGCAGTTTATGTTAAGTAGCGGATGGCAATGGTTTGCTATGCAAGTGCATTGCAGGGGCATAGAGTCTAAATAGCCTAAGCATATCTTAAACTAGAAAATGCATTTCCTGCTGAAAATGCGTTGGAATGCAAAAAGCTGAAATGAATTTTTGAAAATAGCTGAAATTACAGAAAGTTGAAGGGAATTTGAATACATTTGCTGAAATTACAGATATTAGAAAAGCTGAAATTAATTTGAAATTGCTAAAAATACAGAAATGGGAGAAGCTGAAAGGAATTTCAATAGATTTGCTGAAAAAGCAGAAATGAAAACAGCTGAAATAAAAATGAAATATTGCAACAAAAATACAGAAATAAATATTAAAACATTGCTGTTAATAGAGGCATAGGAAAAGCAGAAATTATTTTTAAAAACTGCTGAAAATACAGGAAGTGGGGAAGCTGAATTTCAATAGATTTTCTAAAAAATACAGAAGTTGCAGGAGCTTAATTGAATTTTAAAAAGTACAGAAATAACAAAAGCTGAGATGAATAAAAAGAGGTTTAAAATTGTTTGTAGTAATATTAGTAACAAACTAATATGAACAATTAACTTAGGTATTCTCATGTTAAGTATGGTGATATAATATAGTCATGAGCTATCACATAACGTATTAATGGAAAATATAAACCCGTTTAGTTTTGTTGTTTTCGATTGTACATTATTATTAAGTGAAGTTGTAATGTTATAAGAGTATTACTGTGATGTTGTTTTATCATCTCTATGTAATCTGAGTGCAACCGGGTAATGGTTACACATATAGAACAGAAATGAATGAGATCTCATGTAAGAACTAGAATTAGAAAGCACACTGATTATTCTGCACTTTGTGTAGATTGTAGTTTTTTATGCACACTAGAAGAACCTGAATCCTGTGAATCTGAATGCTAAGATGGCGATGTAAACCCGGATTGTGGATGCGGTGTGGCCTACCGTATGATCCAGACCAAACCTGATTCGTGTATCAAGAAGACATCAGACCCCAGTCCTGCCGTCAGGTAGACGGTAGTAAGGTAGTTCAGAGAGACAGTATACATAAAGACCCGGACCAGAACGGAACTCGGAACTTTCACGCACACACTATTCACGGACTGAACGGAATATATTCTGGGACTTGTATATATATCTACACTGGAAAGACTGAGTTCTTTCACAAGAAGCATACCATTTCCTGATCATCTACTCTTCTTTTTTTCATTTCACACTGTTTTATATGGTGATTGTTGCATGACCAAGTGAGGCAAAAAACTGGTCATTCGTTCAACTTCTTTGATTTAAACCTACCCCTCCTTCGAACCTAGGTAGATATTTAGTGTTTTTTTCCTAATACTAGTCCCAGACAAGTGCTACAGGACCATACTGTAAAATCAACAGGATTTTTCTGTTTGTGTTCATATTTCCTGTTTTTTGCACTTTGTAGGTGCTATACTTTGACAAACTCTCCCCTGGGACTCACAGCCACTTTAAATTTTGATAGAACAATCCCAAGGCATTGGTGATTCAAATAGTGATTTAAAAAAAAAAAAAATGTTTTGTGTTACGCTGTTGCCATGGCAACCCATTCTTCACAATCAAATTTGGCAACATATGATCTTGGGTGTGCTCTACAAAAAATCATTCTTGGTATTTAAATTCACCTAATTAGAATTCCACCATTTGAATTTAGTCAAAAACACATTTTTCACCCATTTCTCCCAAATGCTGTGTCTGATTGTCACAAAATGTTCTGTAGATCATTATTGGTTCTATGTCCCCCCCCCCCCCTTGTTCTATCTCATTGAGATATGTCATTGTTAGATATGGGATAATGAATTTCTAAGAGGTTTGCCTTAATCTGGCAAGACAGATGACTTATAATGACGAACTTATAATGACTTTGCCTACCCTCACCAAATTTGTAGCATATGTGTATATATTGCACCCAATGAAGCCATGAACACAACCTTTTTTTCCGAATATTTGAACACTAGGGGGCGCTGCAGTTAATTGTCAACCACCTTACCCTTTAGACATCGGTATGATCATTCTTAACCCCAGTCATACTAGCCACCTGGAACAGGAAGTTAAATGTTTTTTACTTTACACCCTGCTCCTCACGTGTTATTCTGATCCCTCTCAAAAGTTGTCGGAAAAGACCAGGGGCCTCATTTATAAAACCTTGCGTAGGATTTGCGCCAGAAGTGGCGTATACGGATGAAGCATAGGACGTGCGTACGCACAGAAATATTCAGACTTATAAAATCGTGCACACGCACGTCCCACGCAGTTTTCCCTAAATAAATCACAATCAATTCTAAATGCAGCGCAGCTTTTGCGGCTTCATGTCACGCCCATAGTTGCCCATATATAGTCTGTGGAACGCCCACAAATTAATATTCATCGGTTGCGAAATCATGACAAACACTGAGAGGAAAACAAAAGAAACGTAACTTCACTCAGTGTGAAGTCGAAATGATCATTGGCGAGGTGGAAAGGAGAAGTCAAATGCTTTTTGGAGGGCACAGTATGGGCATTACTAATGCCAAAAAGGCACTTGAGTGGCAAAAGGTTGCAGAGTAATGCTGCAGCCTCACAACCTCGGACCGTGGCCGAAATAAAGAAAAAATGGTCTTGACAAAGTGGATGCAAAAAAGCGTTTAGCGCGCCATCGCCAAAGTGTGTCTGGCACGGGTGGGGAGCAGGGACACCGGAGCTGTCCCCTCTTGATGAAAGACTGGCGGCAATGATTGGGGATCGGTGACAGGGTCTGGGCTAACACAGCCGTCGGCGTCAGGGGGGTCGAGGCACGTTTGGAAGCTGTGCCACATTATGTAGCACAGCACATACCAGCACGATTTTGCACACCTTTTCAGGAGTAAACAATAACGCACACACATCCCACACAAACTTAAGACTTTCTTGATGACAGCCCAAGAAGTATTTTATGTTTCCTCTAACGTTGTTGCCGTAGCAACCTATTCTTTGCCGTAAACAAAACAAGATGTAGTTACCTGTTATGATTTTAATTATTCAAACTGGTAATTCGGCTCAAGCGCCCCCTACAAATATTAATTTAAGCAGCCCCCGGAAGTTTTAAACTGGGTAAGAATATGTAACACAAACTGAAAAAGTCTCTTGGGACCATGCTTGAAACCATACCAAAAAAAGAGCATTTTGCTTTTTGCGGTGATGTTGATTTTTGGAATGTTGAATGTTCATTTTTTGCCCTTTTTTTTTGGGGTAGTCTTCATGTTTCAAAAGTTGGTCAATAGATATGCATATCAGGACTAATGAACATTTTTACATTTTCGGGGTCCCGCAGTTGGGTGATGTCTATGGCGCCCCATGGAAATTTTAAAAGTACTACAAACCTGATTCAAAAAAAGTTGGCACACTGTACAAATTGTGAATAAAAACAGAATGCAATGATGTAGTTTCAAATTTCCATATTTTATTCAGAATACAACATAGATGACATAACAAATGTTTAAACTGAGAAAATGTATCATTTTAAGGGAAAAATAAGTCGATTTTTAAATTTCATGGCATCAACACATCTCAAAAAAGTTCGGACACGACCATGTTTACCACTGTGTGGCATCCCCTCTTCTTTTTAGAACAGTCTGCAAACGTCTGGGGACTGAGGAGACAAGTTGCTCAAGTTTAGCAATAGGAATGTTGTCTCATTCTTGTCTAATACAGGCTTTCAGTTGCTCAACTGTCTTAGGTCTTCTTTGTCACATCTTCCTCTTTATAATGCGCCAAATGTTTTCTATGGGTGAAAGATCTGGACAGCAGGCTGGCCATTTCAGTACCCTAATCCTTCTACCATGCAGCCATAATGTTGTAATTGATGCAGTATGTGGTCTGGCATTGTCATGTTGGAAAATGCAAGGTCTTCCCTGAAAGAGACGACGTCTGGATGGGAGCATATGTTGTTCTAGAACTTGCATATACCGCTCAGCATTGATGGTGCCTTTCCAAATGTGTAAGCTGCCCATGCCTCATGCAACCCCATACCATCACAGATGCAGGCTTCTGAACTGAGCGCTGATAACAACTTGGGTTGTCCTTGTCCTCTTTAGTCCGGATGACATGGCGTCCCAGTTTTCCAAAAAGAACTTCAAATTTTGATTTTGTCTGACCACAGAACAGTTTTTCACTTTGCCACAGTCCATTTTAAATGAGCCTTGGCCCAGAGAAAAAGCCTGCGCTTCTGGAACTACTTTAGATATGGGTTCCTTTTTGACCTATAGATTTTACCGACAATGTTTTCTCAAAGTATTCCTGAGCCCATGTTGTGATTTCCATTACAGTAGTATTCCTGTATGTGATGCAGTAGGGCAGTAGGTCTAAGGGCCCGAAGATCATGGGCATCCAGTATGGTTTGCCAGCCTTGACCCTTATGCTTTGCATGATATTATGCACTGTAGATGATAACTTCAAACTCTTAGAAAGGAGTTTCTTAGAGAAACATTGCAGATATTGCTCCACTATTTTCTGCCACAGCATTGGGGGAATTGCTGATCTTCTGCCCATCTTGACTTGTGAGAGACACTGCCACTCTGAGAGGCTCTTTTAATACCCAAGCGTGTTGCCAATTGACCTAATAAGTTGCAAATTGGTCCTCCAGCTGTTCTTTATGTGTACATTTAACTTTTCCGGCCTCTTATTGCTACCCGTCCCGTACCCGTTTTTTTTTTTTTGGAATGTGTAGCTCTCATGAAATCCAAAATGAGCCAATATTTGCATGACATTTCAAAATGTCTCACTTTCAACATTTGATATGTAATAAGATTTGTAAATTATTGCATTACTTTTTTATTCACAACATACCATTGTTGGTATCCCAACTTTTTTGGAATTGGGCTTGTACAATAACCCAGTTTTTGCTCTTGGTGGCTGATTGACATGAAATTTGCCACACATGTGCTCTTTGTTATGTTCTACAAAAAAATCATGGCAGTTAAATGCGCCTCTGTAAATTTTCTGCGATTTTGAATCTTGTACCAACTTCTCCTAAACGCTGATTCCAATACTCACTAGCTCAATAGTTCAGTTCAATGTCATCGGAAAACATATAAAGCTGACTCATTTTAAAACCCAGTCATAGCGCCAGGACGTGTTATGTATTTTACTTTACACCCAGCAGATTCATCTAATCTCTCTAATGTTGTCAGAAAAGATCCAAGACCTTAATAATGTAAAAGATAAAGTTAGCAAAGCATCATTTCAGCGAAACAATCTGATATATCTCGGAGCAGACATTCACCCATAGCACAGTGTGTCTCATCATGAACACATCTATGCACGCTTCCCCTTGTTGAAATCATTAGAGTCCAGGCTGCAAAAGGCTGAAATCCACATAAAAATACTCAACCCAACATACCCAACACAAATGTTTCCAGTGGACTAAGAGTAAAAAAATATTCCATTCAAAACCTTTCCACTGGTTTGGACAAGTTCCACATTTCTTTGATGCTGTTTTTACAATGAGGTATGGCCCCACGCAGTTTGACTACCTGCTTTGTCTCTATATGCAGTGAAATGGCGTCAGGAGACTTTTGGTAGTTTTTTTTGAGCCAATCAAGAATCTCAACTGTTATCTGACGCTCTACCCGTTTTTTCTAAGTGGCTGGGGAAGCTCTCGATCATTTGCTATCACTTTAGTCGTATTCAGGCTGATTAGACAAATCAGTAAGGTGGTGGAATGAAACGGATCGACCACTGTGAGCTCGACTTGTAAAATTATTAAGAATCTTGGCCAGCCGTTCCTCTGACCTTCAGAAAAGCCTTCTCTAGAGTAGCTCAACATGAAACTTTCCATGTGTACCGTGGGCTACCACGTGGATGTGTTTTTAGCCACGTTTATACATGTTGTATGGGATCTGAAGGGCTGTTTCAAAATTCAAAATCTTTTTTGTATGTAATATTAATATATCTCTTCACCAGTAACATATAAACTGATATTTACACATCATAGCACTCACAAGTATTTCTAGAGTTGTTACACATTTTCAGAGCAGAGGCCAAAAAACAGCCCCTGTTGGAAGAGGCATTTTACCACCGACAGTTTTTCTTAATGTTTTATTTTGTTTGTTTTACAGTCACTACAGGATTAAGGTTGCTAGCCAGTTGCTGCGGTCAGCTCCATGGTGTTCTCATTCTTGACTGCATTAGTTCATGTATGAGTTCATATAGTCAGTTTGTGGAGAGTATGGGTGCTAATTTAGTGTTTTTTTGTTTACATTCAATGGTACGCTGTTGATGTTTTTATAATTACGCATCTGAGGTACTTATGAGTTTCCTTGATTTCATGGTTTCTACTCTTAATATTCTTTTACACATGCAGTATTTTTAAAGTTTTTTCTTGGATACATATGTCCCAGAAATATTTGCCTTGACATAGGGTTAGACATTCAATAAACGGCAAGAGTTATGTACTACATTCGTTTTCCTGTCTTCCTTTTATTTGTGGGGCATTAAATGCAAAAGTATTGGTCCTGTTGAGTCATCTGCATTTCAATGTCTTGTTCTAGGTGCCTTTGAAGTCCTCCCGCTGTGAACTTGGCCCATCCACTGGATATCCTTCTTACGTGACGCCCACTGGAAGTTGTGAAGCACCCTTCCTAGGCCTTCTGTGTAAAGTTGGTCAGCAGCGGGTTAGGAGAGATGAAGACATGTGCCATATTTATGGCAGCTCTGCTGCTCCCCAGCTATCAAGCAGGTGAGTTAAGGACATATATTGACCTCTCTTTATTTTCTACAAACAACAGGCTGAGGACAATAAACATTTATATGAAATACGAGTCCATCACCCTATACGCATTGTGATGTGAAACTGATTCAGATTACTGGATACAATAAATAGGGTATCAAACGAAAGAGAAGGCAAGACAAAAATCTTAACCTTAAGGGCCCCGCTGTTTAATCTGACATGTGACTTCAAATATAACTTTGTTTAGTAAATTCATTAAGGCAGTTATTTGCTATGTCCAGAGGGAGCTTTGGAGCTTAAGAGGTTGGTTCAGCACCCAGATCATTACATTGCATGTCATTTAGCTGACGCTTTTATCCAAAGCGACTTACAATAAGTGCATTCAACCATAGGGATAAAAACTCAGAAGAACAGGAAACAGGAATGTGCAATTTACAACTTGTTATAGTTAAGTGCCATTATAAGTACAATTTAAGTGCTACATGTTGGTAAGGTAAAGTCTGAAGAGGTGTGTCTTTAGTTTGCGGCGCAAGATGTGAAGGCTCTCTGCGGTCCTGATGTCATCAGAGAGCTCGTTCCACCATTTTGGAGCCAGGACAGCAAAGAGTCGTGATCTCGTTGAGTGTTTAGCTCTCAGTGAGGGAGGAACAAGAAATTTGGCAGATGCAGAGCGGAGTGGGATGTAGGGTTTGACCATGTCCTGGATGTAGACTGGACCCGATCCATTCACAGCATGGTACGTGAGCTTCAATGTTTTGAACTGGAAGCCTGGTAGCCAGTGAAGAGAGCCGAGGAGTGGAGTAGTGTGGGAGAATTTCGGAAGGTTGAAGACCAGTCGAGCTGCTGCATTCTGGATGAGCTGAATGGCTGTGGCAGGGAGACCTACCAGGAGAGTGTTACAGTAGTCGAGGCGGGAGATCAGTACCTGCGCCGCCTTCTGAGTGAGAAGGGGGCGTATTCTCCTGATTTTGGAGAGCGTGTATCTACAGGATCACGATGTTGCAATAGTGTTGAATGTCAAGGCTGTTAAGTGTCCCAACACCGAACACACGGGCAGAGCCACTGCAGGGAGTTAGAGAACACAAGTTAGCTTAAATAGTTATAACTCGGGACATGGCATCAGCCAGTATATTTTCAGTGCCTTTTACATGCCGTACATCTAGGTGATATGGCTGAAGGAACATACACCAGTCAGTTAAAGACGATCAGTCTTTGATTTGGGTTTTGGAATGAGTGGAGACAGGTTAGGGCAGCGATTCCCAAAGTGTGGGCCACGGCCCACCAGGGGGCCGCGAAGGTACTGCAGGTGGGCCGCAAGAGGTCATTTACAATAAATAAATAGTTTTTTAATTTTCAATTTTAAAAAGTTTGAAATTAATATAAAAATATTTATGATGTGGCACATTAGTTATGTGAAACATTAGTTGATGAAGCACAAACAATTTAAACTGACAGATTAATAAAACAATAAGGCTCTCGCTCGAAACGGCTGCTCTTGTCCGCCTGTCGTTGTTCAACAAACGGGGCGCCCTCTCGTAGTATTAAAGTAAATATACCGCATTTTCCGCACTCCAAGGCGCACTTAAAAGGCTTTAATTTTCTCAAAAAAACGACGATGCCTTATAATCCGGAGCGCCTTATATATGGATCAATTGGTTAATCGGTTGATCCATACTGGTTGTACACGGCGCGCAAGGCGCTCTGCCAAATACGACAAAGCTCGTCTACGACGGCGAGATGCTGAGCGGTGCTCAAGCGCGTGAGATATGGAGCTTGTTTCAGGGCGCGTCGGGAGAAACAAAAGCTATCGTTCTCGCCGAGCACTTAATGAGATTAAAGAGCGAGAGACGGTGCCCTTTTCTTTACAGTAGCTGAACCATCTTAACGGGGAAAATAAGTTTTTTTTAAATAAATAACAAATAATATTTTATTAACAAATAATAAAATAACTTTTGCTCGCAGATGTTTGATTTTGGTTAAATTCTTAAGGTCATTTAATCATTATGTTTTGATCAGAGTTGTGATTAAAGGTTTGGGTGGGCCGCGAAAGATTTTCAGATTTCAAGGTGGGCCGCGGCTATCTTGAGTTTGGGAACCGCTGGGTTAGGGGATTATGATCCAAGATGGAGCCGACGATGGCTGCCACGGTGCTTCGGTGCGCTTGGTTTTTTGTTGTTTTTGTTAATAATGTTTCCTGTTGCGATTCCCGGAGCTCTTTCACCAGCGATAAGCTCTTGGACATCCGAGGAACAACTCCAGCGGACTTAATTTTCTTCTTTCTTTTGTGGAATTACTGGACATTCTAGTCAAAGGTGCGCTCACCTTTCATCAGGCGGTGAGACGCCGTAGGGAAAGAAAACGGGCCGGCTCGTTAGTGCGACTCCGTAAGCGTGGTTCTCGCACACCGCTGCCAGGCATCTTTCTCTCCAACGTGCGCTCATTGTGCAACAAACTGAATGAAATTCAGCTGCTGGTGAGGAGAGACAGAGACTTTTCTACATCCTCCGTTTTGTGCTTCATGGAGACCTGGCTCTGCGGATCGATACCGGACTCCGCACTCCAGCTGGCGGGCTTCCAGCTGCTCAGAGCGGACTGTGACACGGAGCTCTCCGGCAAGACGAAGGGTGGAGGAATCTGCTTCTTCTTCAACACCAGCTGGTGCAACGACGTAAAAGTGATCCTACATCACTGTTCTCCTGATCTGGAAACTCTCTTCATCAACTGTAAACCATTTTACTCCCCCCATGAGTTCGCGTCATTCATCCTGGTCGGTGTTTATATGTCGCCAGCGGGCAACGTGCACGAGGCACAGCGGACACTCGCCGACCAGATACGGCGTGTGGAGCGGACCAACCCGGACTGTTAGTTATTTTTCTCTGGGACTTTAACTGATTCCATCCCCCACAGCTCCACCAATCTGTCCCAGTCCCCCACCCACCCTCCCCAGCCCATCAGGGGCTCACACCTCTATATCACCCAGTTCAACGCTCTAAAGACAGTGGAGATGGTTTTAGATTTCTCTCCCCCATCACCACTGTGGATTCCTTCCGTTTTCTGGGCTCCATCATCACCCAGGACCTCAAGTGGGAGCTGAACATCAGCTCCATCACCAAGAAGGCTCAGCAGAGGTTGGTCTTCCTGAGGCAGCTGAAGAAATTCAACCTGCCAAAGATGATGGTGCACTTTTACACGGCCATCATCGAGTCCATCCTCTTCTCCTCCATCATCGTCTGGTACGCTGCAGCCACAGGACAAGGGCAGGCTGCAGCGTGTCATCCGCTCTGCAGAGAGGGTGATCGGCTGCAATCTGCCGTCTCTCCAGGACTTGTTCGCTTCTAGGACCATGACGCGAGCTAAAAAGATTCACTCCAGACAAAAATTGTTTGTGCCCCTTCCATCTGGCAGGAGGCTGAGGTCCATCAGGACTAAGACCTTCAGCCACAGGAACAGTTTCTTCCCGTTGGCAGTCGGGCTCATCTACCGAGTCCGGTCCCCGACTGACTCATTCCACCAGTCACTTTTCTTTCTCACTACACACGTCACTTGTCACTTTGTCAAATGGTGCACTTTATTTTTAATCTTTAATTTCTAATATTTTTAAACTAACCCATAGCCTTATACTACTAACCCATAGCATTATATGGACCCTTCCGATTGGACAGACGGACTGTCTTTTTTTTCTGAATCATTGGAAGGTAATTTTCAGCCACTTGAATTGGGACAGTATACCTCAAATCAGCTACTTCTTCCTCATCCTCACTTGACGATTCTTTGTATAAAGGAAGACTGAGTGCACAGAACACCCCTGAATTGCAGATTCCTCTGGTCAACGTGTTTATTCCATTCAAATCATTATATTTTGTTCAATAATACAGTTAGCATGCTAACTAGCAAACTACCAGCAGTAACGCTAACTAGCTTACCAAAAAAAACAGCCTTTCCCATGTCGAGTGGGCAGCACAAGTAAAACAATTGGTTTTAGTTCCAGGTGTGCTTCATTCAAACACTCACGTACTTACAGGAGCCTGTAGCCTTGGTTGTAGCAGCCAGTTGATCGCTCTGCTCCCGAATAAACTTCGCCTCGTTCTGCATCCGGTCTAAGCTCTTTTGCGCGCCTCTACTCGCGCATGCGCGTTACAGATGTAAGCAGAGTTTTCTGCACGTATTCAAAAGTTGTAGTATTTGTGGGTTTAGTTGTAAAAGTCCGACACATAATACGCAAGTTTTGAGTAGCCGGCGCTGTATGCGTCCATCTTTATTATTTACTCTTGCGCACAACCGCGCACCTTGGTGACATCATCAAAACATGACGATATCCAAGATACTACACAAGTAATATTTGAAACTGCCCGCGTTACTATGTCCTAAAAGCAACTTATTAACAGCACACAGTTTGTAGTTCCATATGTATGACGTTTTGATGAAGAGAAATATTAAAAACATTGAAATCACGTTTTTATGTAGACCAAATTTCACGGACCAGTTCATCAATTATTATGACAATTTTAATGATAATATCGTCTCTTTCAACGTTACGTTCTATGACACATTATCAACAAATTTAAGTTTTTCATATTTACGTTTCCCGAAAGTTTGAGACAATTCCGATCACCGGTGCGGGAGGAAAAGCGTGCCAAACTTTTGTACGGAAGAGAATAAGGCAATTAATAATAATAAGTATGTGACATTACAAGGAGTTTGGCTCTTAAGTTGTACATTGCGAACACCACACGCCACAGTCAAGCATCGACTGTCTCACAGTGTGAGAGGCTGTGTGCTTAGCCTTGCTCTTTTTTGCGAGTGGTACATTTTTGTTGACTGTTGGCGATGCAAAGAACATCGGGAACGCCGCTGCATGCTGTGCTATTCGGGAAGTTTATTTGGTGCTTAATTCGTATCAATTAGATACACTTTGGGCTTGTTTTTATCTACTTATTCTGAAAGAGTTGAGATAATTATTTTCTCTTAAACTGAATAAATAAAAAACCCTTCAATTGGAAAAAAAGAAGAAAAAAAAACTTTAGGGAGACAAACAGCCTTATGAAGAATACAGGAGTATGAAACGGAGGGCAGAGGAGGGATCCTTATACCGCGGTGGACAGACTTCAATGGATGTCATCTGTACACAATGAACAACTTAAAAAATATACAATACATTCAATTCATACCACAGAAATGATTAAAATATGCATATTATGGTCTTGCATTCCTCATATGCGTTGATTATCATCTCCTGCTCGTCAGCAGAGAGACTCATGGTCATGGTTTTGGTGATCGACTGTTTCCCCTTTTAAAGTAGGAAGAACACGGGCAATTACTGAAGTTTTTCTAAATTAACAAGATGATGAGAAATTGACTGCCGATCAACCTTTGACAAATCGTAATAGCCTTCATAGACTTCAATATTGAGATTAATTTAAGCTGACTAATCAGGAATCAGGAAACATTTATTGCCACAATATGTTAGTCATTCAAGGAATTTAACTTGGCGGTTGGTGCATAACAGCAGACAGTACGACAATGGACGACTGGACAGCAGTGCAAGAGGGATAAAATAAAATATAATGCTATGGGTTAGTATTATACTGTAGTTAAAAAATAAAGGAATAAAAGCAAAAAGTTAAAAATATTTCAAAATTAAAAATAAAGTGCACCAGCGAACAGAAAATGGCAAGTGAAAGTGACAAGTTTTGACATTTGACCTTCCTTGTGAGGAACCAACATACTTTAAAGGACACATCGTATGCCCATTTTACCACAAGTTGATATGGTTTTTGGGGGTCTTAATAAAATTTCTGTAACATACTTTGGTCAAAATACCACAAGGATCATTTAATACCGCAATCTTTTTACCTTGTCTAAAACAGCCCTCCACAGACTGACCTGTTGAGTGTCTGTTCTTTTAAATGCTAATGAGCCAGCTCCCCCCTCACCCCTCCTCCCTCCTCCACAACATGCGCTCGCCAAGCTGTTTCTCGCGTAGATACCGGACGTTATGTACAGATCTGTGCAGATTAGGGTGACCAGACATCCGGATTTAGGCCGGACTGTCCAGATTTTCAATGCCCTGTCCTCCTTTAAGGAGTTGCGCTGGGAAGAGCATCAAGTTTCACCATTGCTGCCCATGTGAGCATCAAAGTCCCAATTGCCTAGGCTGCATCCTTGTAGGACCTAGCCTTCGTGTAGGCCTGGGCTGGGTCCTCCAATACCCGCATAGACTGAACTTTGACGGTCTGGCCTACGGAGGGACTTTCTGGTTGCGTCAATTTAACCTCCACTGCTCCCCTTGCCTGGCAACCTGCTGCGCTTGACAGTAAAAGCATTAAAAGCTGAAAAATGTAGAACATACAGATTGAGAAAATATTGTTCTTTAATTTAGGAACATATGGTTCTCCTCCAGGGGCATGACATTTTTCCAATTAGGAGAACAACACTTTACGGTTATTTTAAATTAACAATAATGCAATCTCACGACAGAGGAGATTCCATCAATACTGTCAATAAAAACCACAACAGTAAAAACATTAACTTGTATGCCAGGACTTATATATTATAAAACAATACAATAACTATAGTATAAATATTTTTCTTGCATAGGAGACAAGCTATTTTAAATGTAACCGTAAGATATTACAGAATATGTCCAAGCTACAGTAGCTGAATGTCACCATACACATCGTTCTCCTTGCATGGTGCTGCTGCCTCCTGGCTCCATAAAACAAACGTAAAGTTAGTTTATAATCACACAACAAAACAAAAGGAGCAAAGCAAGTTTCTTTGTTTGTTTATTGATTGTATGATATTTCAGGATCATAACTTGTCCACCTTCATTTTAAAATACCCATTGATAATATATTTTAAATTACTTTTTTAATTTGACATGTTTTAGTATTATTTATATGTAATGTTTTTCTAGGCTATGGTATTTCAGGATCATACATTTACACCTGAGCTCACTTTGATCCATTTTTGTTTAGAATCTGTAGTATAAATCTCTATCTCTATCTATCTCTATTTATATCTATAAAACTGTCACACCCTCAGTAGGATATTAGTCGGCTTCTTAAGTATGAAAGTTAAGTCATTAAAGCGCAGCGGCTCCCGGTAACGTGAACTGCTCGTTGTGTATTTGTTATAAATGTGTGTTGGTACATTGATGTTAATAAGCGACAGTACATGGGCCGAGGAAGGTTCAGGTGAGGGGGCGGTCTGGGTTAAGTGCAGGACTGAGTTAACGTAGATAACTAAAAGCAATTTATTCTAGCGCCGTATGTGTATTTAAAACATGACATTGGTTACCAAGGACACGTAACTTACGCCATTTTATGAACATAAATGTGATGTCATATATTATAATATAACATTTATATCAATAGATATTCGAGTGAATTCTATTACTTCACGTTACATTTAAAAGTAAACTCCTTCCCGCTGTCTGCTCACCATCCTCAGTACTGAATAAATGAAATCCTTGTTGGCCCACACTACATTGTGGGATATGCTGGGCCACAATGGACAGATCAGATCGGCTCCTTGAGGGCTGCGTCCTTCGACTGCGTTCGTAGGAGCCGACGGGATGGGACAGCAGAGTAGTCCTGCAGCTGGCACCCAAAATGCTTTGACACAACCTCCATCCTGACTATTCTCACACGGGAGATTGGTTAGAATGTAGAATCCAGGTGGTTGTGCAACGTGGTGTTGCCACATCTACATTCTTTATCTCTGAAATGTAGTAGATGGAAGTATAAATTAATATAAAATGTATTCACTCCAGAAAAGTAATTGTACTTAAGTATTGTATTTGATTAGATGCAATAAATTACTTTCCACCACATATTGATAAGTTATAAATGGTAAATGGACTGTACTCATATTTCTCCTTTCTAGTCTCTGACCACTCAAAGCTCTTTACCACTATTAATTCACCCATTCACAGGAGCTATCATACACAGTGCCACCTGCTTTTTGGTAACTTATCATTCACACATGCGTGTGTCTTTCTAAGTTAATTATTGGTATATTTGATGTCTTGTTCAGTGTGTCCGGATAAGGAGCCAGGACTGCAGCCATGGATGCCAGGACACAATGAAGACCACCGTGTTACAATCGGTTATGGCAGGAAGGTTCTCCTAACCACTTCAGCTACCGTCCACTCCATTGAGATTCTTGGTGGAGGTAAGCGGGACAATTCCATCTTCTTTGACGTTACAGTGAAATGGTAGTCAAAGAAATCTAAATACCTGGATCTGACATCGTTGTGGGATTTACATTAAATCCCTGATATGAACGGGTATAATGCTGTAGAAAAGCCGTGCACCACACAGGTCTACAGTCAGTGCTTCATGTCTTAAAGCAACATTAGATCTGGTTGAATAGAGGTCTATGGAAAGGTCTACTTTTTTAATTTATTCCCTTAGTAAATCTAGTAAACATTATGTATTGTCTCTATTTTCAAGTTTCCTTTACAACAGCATAATATTCATTTAGTTAATCATGGTATATTTACAGTCAAATAGACCACAAAGCAGTGTGCTGTTGGGTAGAGCCAGACAGTGACACATTGCTACCATAGCATTTTCCAGGCTGGAAGTTGTCTGTGTTTTCTTCTAACCGCAATAAACCCATATTCAGTGTGTACATGTAGGTTGCCGGGAAAAAAGGGTTCAGTTAGTCTCTTTCAAAAGTCACTTCAAAAACCGATATGGCGAAGTTTTCAAACTCGATGCAGTCTACAAATCCATGGGCTTCGTCATGGCGACTATTCACTACGTCAACTTTAATAGGGAGGAGAAAGACAAAATGAATTAATTAGATCTGAACCACATTCAACTAATTGTTTTTTCTCCTTCTATGATATTGACACTTTTAACAGTCACACAATCTGATGGTCAGCTTTTTTATTCATGCTCAGTATCATTGGCTCAATGGTGCATCATCGAGAGAACCAGTTAACATTCGGTTCACTCTATTACTCTCCTAAAATCTACATGCCAAAAGACTGCTGCCACAGCCTCCACCAGCCCAGCCTCTTCTTCTTAAAAATACCCATTGATATCTTTTAAATTACTTAATTTGACATGTTTTAGTATATTATTTATATGTAATGCAGTATCTGCTGTTTTTTCCAGGCATTGATTTTTCATTTAAATAAGAAAATCTCTTTAGAACGCTAAACCAAATGATTTAAATGGTGTTTACTGTGTTTCACATATAACAATGTAATTTCAAGCAACATCCCTTGCTGTGTACCATGTGCATTTATTTATTTGCACCGTCCCTTCTCAAAAAGCTCAAATTAATTCATAATACATCAAATATTAAATATTGATAAAATTAATATTACTAAAGTGCAAACACAGTAACTGGATTTATTGGGCTGTAGACCTGAGAACGCTGGCGGTTGGCCAAGTACAGAACATCTGCTCTGTGTCTGTGGACAAACTGAGCCCAGGGCCTTAAATGGTAAGACGAGTCTGAGACCACTGGGGCATGAAAGGCTTCCTAACTTCCATCCTACCTCTCCCTTTAGGAAAGCTGGTGATTGCTGACACCAACCGGGCCATACTGCTTCGAACAAAACACATTCTGATTGGGAACAAGGGGGAATTGCACATTGGAAGCCCAGCCTGTCCTTATAAAGGAAACCTCACCATCTCCCTTTATGGAAGGTATAGTTGTATGAAGTTCAGCATTACAACCAACACAGTTGCAATGCAGTATGTGAAATATTTACAAAATGAAATCTATTGGTTTTGTGTACATGGATACAAATTGTATGTATTGTATAAAATGTTTTTCGGGAAAATGACGTTAAAAACAATTACTACTATAAATATTGGTGTTACTACCATTGCTACTACTACTCTCACGAGGGCTTTGCTACTCCTATTACTACCACAACAACTCTTACTACCACTGCTACCATGACTACAACTAATGCTAACACTACCGGCATTCCTACTACCACTGCTGCTCCCAATACTACTGCAACTACAACCATTACTACGGCTGCCACCAAGAAAAATTCTACTGCTACTACTATGTGTTGTGTTCTTGAATAAACATGAGAAGGACCTGCAACTCTTAATTTCAACTCCCGCATGCTCTCCTGCCCCAATCCCCCAATACCTGCCCCAGGTCACCCCCGCCTGGGTCCTAAGTCGCCACAATTAAAGCTTCCCATGAACATACTGTACACATATCAACATAGATTTATAACAAATACATCTCCCCTTTCTAGAGAACAAATGGTAGACTGCCTTTCTCCTCAGACCTTGCAGGATTATTCTTCCTCTTTTGTTGTTAGGGATTAAGATGGGAGCCTTAATCCTGAATGGAAGAACAATGTAACCAACATACTTGGGAAATTCTATTTCCAGCTCTAGAGTTTGTTTCAGGATGTAGATGTAGGTATGTAGAGGTATGTAGTGCAGTTGGTTGCGTCGCACCACCCCCTGAGGTAGATCCACCAAGTAAGACCGGAGTAGGGTGTTTGACTTTGTATCGGTTACCCAAACCGGCACACTGAGCAGTCTGACACGGTGAGGCTTATATTAACTTTCAGCATCTACTATGCCAGAGGTCTTCAACAGGGGGTCCTCGGAAATTTTTGGTTGAGAAAACATTTTGTTCACCTGCCGATTTGTGTCCAGGCCACCATACAGACTGAGCCACGTAACAGAGCCTCCTGTTAACTCGTCATCCAGCTGATCAAGCTAGCGTTAGCTCGCTAATAATAGCAGTAAAGCAGTTAGCAAGACTAAGACACGTTTTTATTTACTCGCCTCTTTTGGACCATTCATTTTTCAATCTGTTGTCTTGTATATATTTCGTGCTTTGTTACATATCGGTTATTGTTGACATATATATTTGTGTGTGTTGTACGTTTTAATGCTGTCATATACGGTAGTCCAGTGTACTGTGGGTTATACGGTAGCTGATGTTATGCCTGTAAAGGGAGACATTGTGATCCATTAAACCAGCGTGGCTAATTAAGAAGCCTCTAATGCAGGGGTCTCAAACTCTCGTTCCGCAGGCCAATTGCAGCCCTCGGGACAATATTTTGTCGCCCCCCACCTTAATATGAAAGTTTAATGTTAGTGCGGCCCGCGAGTTTTATACTGTAGCAACCCCATAACCACCATCCACAGAAGCCTGCTGGGAGGCAAAGCTCAAAGACTTCAGGAAAGTAGCGGGAAATGTTGGTTTATGATGGTGTTGGTTTACCTGCCGCAGGTTCCTCCTCCCTGGGTCCCCACATGTAAAGCTCTCCATGAACATAAATAAATAAACATAGGTTCATAACATATACCACACTACCACAACAGCTTTACTATTACTACTGCAACTACTACTGCTGCTAAGCTGTTGCATGGTTCCGGACTTTCAGTCTTCTTCCACACAGAAATATGGTGACTATTAAAATATGATCAACTGCTCCCAGTACACAAAACCAAACCTGTGCATTATAAATACACAAAAATAATTATTATAATGGTTATTCTGCCTGTATAAATAATATTTTGGTTATTTTGGATTCTTAATTGTTTTTATCACTGTTCCATATTTGCGTTTTTTATAATATAATTGTTTTTTACAATGTTTTCTGCTGCTGTTAATCTGTTACATTTCCTATAAGCGTTATCTTACCCTGTTTTACAGATTGGATGACAGTGATAATGAACACAGTTACTTTGGGAAAAAGTACCTTGGCGTGGGGACAGGAGGGACACTAGAGATCCACGGAGAAAATAAGCTGGCATGGACGTTCCTCAACAAGACACTGCACCCCGGAGAGAGCAACCAAAACAGCTACCTGTTCCAGAGAAGCTGGGGGAGCCGAGGCATCATTATCCATGTCATTGACCCCAAGACTGGAGGTGCTGCACAATGACAGGTAGGGTACCCCTCAGAACAGAGGCTGCGTCTGAACGAACATGAGACTCTTAATTATAGCAGAAAGGGGGTGTTGGCTGACATCTAGTCAGCCGTCTAACTAGAAGGTTGTAGTAAAGGAGACAGCAAATGTGCTTCTGATATCTCTTGCTTTGTTTTGTGCATGAGTAGTAATAGTCATTCTTCATATCTTTTGATGCTTAATTATCCAAAACATGTTGTATACTATACAATGTATAGCCTTTATTGTGGTTAAATACATGATTGTAAGTTTTAGATAAGGAGTCTTTACTCATTATCTAAAAATTACAAATTGCATTGACATGGATCAAGGCTGCTCTAATTTACTCATAGACAACTGCTAAATTATTAGTTAGTAATTAGAAGAGGAGGGACAAATATTTCTTTGAAGTGAGATAATGTTTTACTAATGTCATTGGTTGCTCACCTTAAGGTCTCAGTGCACATTAGTGGATATTTTAGCTGCCATCTTTCATGCAGGTATGCTCCTGATTTATTTTCTCTTAAATGAATTGTAATGTATTAATGCAAATAAACAATTGTAAGAAAGAAAAACAGGTTGAGTTTAGATTTTAAAAGAAAAGATATTCGCAAAGTGCCTGCAAAGTGGTAGTGTCTGCTGCATCTCTGTTATTTGCACATATTTACCGTAAATTCCAGACTATAAGCCGCTACTTTTTTCCCACGCTTTGAACCCCGCGGCTTATACAACAGTGCGGCTAATGTATAATTTTTTCCGGGCTAACGCGCAACAGCGAGACAGACAGATGCAAGTTACGGGCAACAAATGTGGTTGTTAGAGACGGAAACAGAGCAATGCACATAAACTTGCCATTAATTAATCAATGGTGAGACGTTGGAGATGCAAGTTGAAGAACTCCCGCAAGTCTTTTTTCTGCCGCTTGGACCAGTGACGTGTGGTGAGGTTCGTGGCTGGGGGCGGCACTGACTCTTTCAAAGTCAGATTCACAAATATTTAACTGGCAGCTTGTACTTCGACTACTGGTTTTGTTTCATATCCCTTATCGTGTAGTCTTTTATAATATGGGGCAGATGAAATCAAGCGTTCTGATTGGTTGCGAGTGAGTCACGGGGTGTACTGAATGGAGCCACAATGTAATGTGGTTATCTGATTAATCTGATTACATTGACCTGAGCGTTCATATCAGTGCGGTGATCAAAATAACAGTTAGATTTTGCGTGACCGTTGGTTGTCATTTCAGTTTTTAGCTTTGTGGCGATGCCCTAAAAACAGCCCGGAAACGGCACAAATCAGCAGTTTTGGGAAATGCAAGCTTTCGCAACCGATTCAGGGCACCTTTTAGCCAAAGAGGACAATTCAGGTGGACGTCATGAGCGAAGTGAATGAATGAGACGCCCAAATTAATGTTGATCTCCTTGCTAATCCTCAACTTATGTCTGGTGCTAGGCTAACAAACGTGAAGTTCCCAATGCTGTTTGTCTGTTGCATAGTAACAGCCAAGTGCGTGGATTTTCCACGGTTTGCCAACAACACCCTGGAACAGTGCATTATTGACCATAAAGTACAGCCTCTTGTACCTTATTGCTTAAATGTTCTTTTATATTTTTTAAATATTATTAAAATAGGGATGGTCTTTTATTTTTGTCGTGTACAGCAGTGTATTCATGCTGTCACCTTTACTTGTAAATTCCGTCCATTCGCCAATCCTTCTGAAAAAAACATGTCTATGACTTTGGTGTAAAAGTCCTCTTCTATCTAACAGTCTCTTTGTCTCAATAGACATTATTGCTCAGGGGGAAAGTCGTCTTTGGTCAGTCCGATTCAGATTATGTTTTCAGTTTTCAAGGATAAGAAAAACTTGACGTTCGCTACTTGACTGTTTAGCTTGCACATTCTAACTATGCCAGTGTGTAATACGTGAAGAAAAACCATAGCAGAACAAGCGTGTGTGCTCACACACGGCTCATTCAGTGAGACAAAGGTACTGGCTTCGCCTCCGCAGCAGTGAAAAGCAGGGAGGGAGGCTGCCAGTCCAGCTGCCTCCCTTTACCGCTTTTTAACTGCGCTGTCAGATCAGCATGACTAACATACGTGAAATAAAAGACCCAGACTATGGGATGTGAGGACATGTGATGAAAACTCTGTACAAACATTACAT
This sequence comes from Gasterosteus aculeatus, assembly GCF_964276395.1. NCBI lineage: Eukaryota > Metazoa > Chordata > Actinopteri > Perciformes > Gasterosteidae > Gasterosteus > Gasterosteus aculeatus. The sequence goes on from NC_135700.1 coordinate 1,758,585, forward strand.
TGGTGACATATAGAGACATTAATTGCACACATGCTCATACTCAATCGAGCAAAAACATGAGCAGCTCAACCGGGCTTAAGAGGGATTGCGCAATCCTGTATTTGAACAGGAAAATACACAAATTCAGCGATTATTACTATAAAAAATGACCTCATTAATCAAAACTTCCATATTTTTCAGAATGTAAATTATTTTAAGTAAAAGTGAAGATTTGTGACCAAACAATCACTAGTTGCTAGGAACCCAATGATGCATTTCTAAAGATAAGAAAATTTCATGATTTTTCATCATAGATGCTGGAGTACCTAGGATGGTTTTATGCTGTGGGGTTTTCAAAATGCATTTTAAAGCCCATTTTTGTTTTACGTTGAATGGACGCTATAATAATTTCGTTCTCTTTTACGCCGACAGATTTGACACATACAGTAGTAAGGATGAGAGTCGTCGCCTTGCAAAGTATGTGGATGGTGTGGCGGCAGGGCTGATACTGGCCATGGTGGTCAATGACGAGGGGTCCAACAACTTGGAAGACTTGGCCAAGAAGAGCCTCTCTAGGGTGGGAAGCCACCTAATAAGCACTCTGGAATTTCGGTGAGCTCTTGAAAAAGATATTTTGGAATGTAATGATAATGATTTTTATCCATATGGTTGAAATTAGGGGTGTAACGATTCATTTTAACAACAATTTGATTCGAATCGCGATTCATGGTTGCCGATTCGATTCATGGACGATCTGGGTTAATTTAGAACGATTCGATTCAGTGACTTGAAATCAATTCAGTAACTTTACTGGACAGTGCAGGCAAAGTGGTCAGGAGACGATTGCGAGCGAGACATTTACAAACCAACTTATCGACCCAGTGTGTGGAAACATTTTGGCTTTTGCAAACATGGAGGTGTTCTAAATAAGTTGGTCGCTGTTTATAGAATATGTAGAAGACAAATAAAAAAACACGGAAACACAACGAATCTTTCCGGCCATCTACTAAGGCGCCATGGGATTAAACAACGCCGACAGTCAGGCACCTCTTGCAGCATTACCGCTGCAGCAGCAGCAGAAGGTAACTCCAGCTCTGCAGACACCTCAGGCCTCGCCAGCACCAAATCAACATCACAGTAACAATTGCCAAGTTTAGCTGTAAAGACATGCGACCCTACAATGTCGTTGAAAATCCGGGGTTCTGTGAATTGATCCAAACATTTTGTAATTATTGTGTAATGTGGCACTTGATTCAAATAAAAGGTTAATCCATTTGCCATTAATGGTTGCTTGCTTGTTTATAATATCCATAATTAATTTAAACTTGATTTCCTTACAAGAAACAACAGGAATCTCAGAAACTCTCCAGTAAAGTTACTGAATCGATTTCAAGTCACTGAATCGAATCGAATCGTTCTAAATTAACCCAGATCGTCCATAAATTGAATCAGCAACCATGAATCGTGATTCGAATCGAGTCGTTGTTAAAATGAATCGTTACACCCCTAGTAACAATGTAAAATATGTGTAATACATTCAATTCCTATGACAAAAATTATTTCTAAAAATTGCGAGTAGCAAGCCAGGCTAGACAACAAGACACCAGTGCACAAGTAATAAAATAAAGTAAAATGAAATGCTAATGCAATGGGTTAGTAGAATAAGGCTATGGGTTAGTATAAAACAAGAGAATAGAGTTAAAAAACAAAGTGAAAAATTACAGTTAAAGTGACATGTGCGGTATGAAGGTGAGTGACCAGTGGAATGTTATGGTCAGTCAGTGGGGGACCAGCTCTGTTGATGAGCCCGACAGCCGACGGGAAGAAACTGTTGGTGTGCCGGGAGGTCTTAGTCCTGATGGACCTCAGCCTCCTGCCAGATGGAAGGGGCACAAACAGGTTTTGTCCGGGGTGAGAGGAGTCTGCTACTATCTTTTTAGCTCGCTTCAGAGACCTGGAAGCGAACAAGTCCTGCAGGGACGGCAGAATGCAGCCGATCACCCTCTCTGCAGAGCGGATGACACGCTGCAGCCTGCCCTTGTCCTTGGCTGTGGCTGCAGCGTACCAGACGATGATGGAGGAGCAGAGGATAGACTCGATGATGGTCGTGTAGAAGTGGACCATCATCGTCTTTGGCAGGTTGAATTTCTTCAACTGCCTCAGGAAGAACAACCTCTGCTGAGCCTTCTTTGTGATGGAGCTGATGTTCAGCTCCCACTTGAGGTCCTTGGTGATGATGGAGCCCAAGAAACGGAAGGAATCCACAATAGTGACGGGGGAGTCACACAGGGTGATGGGGGAGGGTGGGGCTCTGTTCCGCCGGAAATCCACAACCATCTCCACTGTGTTTAGAGCGTTGAGCTCCAGGTTGTTCTGGCTGCACCACGATACCAGATGGTCAGACTCCCACCTGTAGGCGGACTCGTCCCCACCAGAGATTAGTCCAATGAGGGTGGTGTCATCCGCAAACTTCAGGAGCTTGACGGACTGGTGGCTGGAGGTGCAGCTGTTGGTGTACAGAAAGAAGAGCAGAGGGGAGAGAACGCAGCCTTGGGGGGAACCGGTGCTGATGGTCCGAGAGGCTGAGACATGTTTCCCCAGCTTCACGTGCTGCTTCCTGTCAGACAGGAAGTCTGTGATCCACTTGCAGGTGGAGTCGGGCACGTGCAGTTGGGAAAGTTTGTCCTGCAGCAGAGACGGGATGATGGTGTTGAAGGCAGAGCTGAAGTCCACAAACAGGATCCTGGCGTAGGTTCCTGGGGAGTCCAAATGCTGGAGGATGTAGTGGAGGGCCATGTTGACAGCATCGTCCACAGACCTGTTGGCTCTGTAGGCGAACTGCAGGGGGTCCAGGAGGGGGTCGGTGAGGGACTTCAGGTGGGTCAGGACTAGCCGTTCAAAAGACTTCATGTCTACAGAGGTCAGGGCGACGGGCCTGTAGTTATTGAGCCCTGTGATCCTGGGCTTCTTGGGAACAGGGATGATGGTGGAGGCCTTGAAGCAGGCTGGTACGTGGCATGTCTCCAGGGAGGTGTTGAAGATGTCAGTGAACACCGGAGATAGCTGGTCAGCACAATGCTTCAGGGTGTGAGGGGAAACGGAGTCCGGACCGGCTGCCTTACGGGGATTTTGTCTTTTAAAGAGCTGGTTAACGTCTCTCCAGAATAGAGCGGGTCGTTGCTGGGGGGGGGGGTGATATAGATGTAGAGGCGTGAGCACCTGATGGGCTGGGGGAGGGAGGGGTGGGGGACTGCAGCAGGTTGGTGGAGCTGTGGGGGATGGGATCAGGACATTGTCTTTCGAATCTGCTGTAGAACTCATTCAGCTTGTCTGCCAGGCGGAGGTCATTCATGGAGTGGGGGGTTTTTGGCTTGTAGTTAGTGAGATGTTTGAGGTCTCTCCAAACCGAAGCAGAGTCACTTGCTGAGAACTGTTGTTGGAGTTTCTCAGAGTACAGTCGTTTAGCATAAGTGTGTGTCTTGGCAAAGTCAATGGCAGATGTTCGTAATTATCTTACCAACTTCATGGATGTGTATCTCCTCAGCTTATTTCAGTTGTGACTTAGTATCTAACTCTCTTTTTTTCCACATTGTCCGTCACACTTCTCCTTTCTTGCTTCCGATCTTATCTCTTTTTTCTTAACAGGCATCCCTGGACCTTTATAGTAACAAAAGGACATGCGTCCTCTGCAGTGGAGGGTTATGCCATCTATCAAGGTAAGAGTCAATGATTCATCAATATTTGTAGTAGAAATGCACAGAGATGTTGCATTACATCAAGCCAAAACAAAGTCAATGCACTTCCTGTTGTTCAACAAAATAAAGCACTTCCTGTTCTGCACGCTATTCAAATAAGCAGCGTTACAGAAGCATTTTAAAACAATTTACAACAGATGTATCCATATGTGTTGATAGGGACCAAAGCTTCTTCAGAGGCCCGCAGCTCTGCTGTTTTTCAGTTGGCTTATGGGGAGCGTTTCACTGTTACCGCCATCAGTCAATGGGTGCAAGGTAAGACTTTTCCTCTGTCTGACACACACAAACACAGTGCTGTTGAAGGTGATGTTGGTGTCATCGATTTGATGAAATGAGTGGGTTGTGAGTGTCAGGGCTCAATTTCCATTGCTTTCGTGCTGGTATTCCAGGCGCACATGTGCAACATCTGACCCAGACTTTCAATTTCATTTCAATTTCAATCATTTCAATTTCATCACACAGTTAGCCAGTTTTTCTTTTGTAATTGTTCAAATAATAACTTGTTTTTTTGTTTAGATTGCGCTCAAGACCCTAACACACTGAAAGCCATAAATTCTGATCCTCAATTATATTTCTATTCAATCCAATTGAATTTATTTTATCCAATTGCAAGTATACGTCCAAAATGACAAATTAGACATTTGCCTCAGAGGGCTTTACAGTCAACCCTGCAACCCTCACATCCACACAGGAAACGTGTGAGGAGAGAAAGCACAAAAAGTCTTTGAAGAAGCTGAAGTAGAAAATGCATTTCCTGCTGAAATACAGCAATAAAAAATAGCTGAAAATACAGCAATGAGAAAATTTGAAATTAATTTTAAAAAATTGCTGAAAGTACAGAAATGGAAAGAGAGAAAGGGGAGCGGGAGAGAAAGGGTGAGGAAGGGAGAGAGGGTGAGGCTGCTGAAGCAGCATTCCAACAATAAGCGGTGTGCATTAAGGAGATGTGAATTCTTATAGAAGGAGGGAGAGAGAACAGCTCAGTGTGTCCAAAGAAGTCCTCAGGTGTAGTTTATCTCAGGGCTGGTCCAGGCTAACCTTGCTGTTGTATATTACAGACACCCTTTTAGCTCTTAAAGTATGAATGTGATATAGATAAATGTTCAACTCACTTAACTCACACAATCACTAGATCAAAGTGGTATCACTCTATTGGAGTTTTTGCGTTACACAGAAGATTTTCATACACTGTCCTGCAGACTGCAAATAAACAGCCATGAAGTTACAAATGGAGTTTATGTACTGACCTCTAATGTGAGTTAATTGAAATCTGATTAGAATAAAGGCTGCACTACGCTGACCCAGTGTTAATTTCGTCGACGAAAACTATGGCGAAAAATGTTCGTTAACAAACCTTTTTTCCATGACTGAGACGAGACTAAGACGTCACGAAAACGATCTTAAAAAATAAAAACTATGACTAAATCTATTCTAACTTTCGTTAACGAGACGAGACGAAAAAGTTGGTGGTTCGGTGAGTTTGAATGTGCGCTTCCTTAGTTTAGCTCAGCTGTCTCGGTTTAGCTGACTAAAGCTAAACCTGGTGCTTCAGAGAAACATGAAGACCCATTTAACAGGCTGTCGGCCAGCAGAGATCAACGCGCACCTTTTTGCTCTGTTCTCTTGCGATGGCAGGCTGCGTTTCCTCAGGTGGATGAGACGGTCCGTTACAGGCTTCTCCAAACACGTCCAACATAATAAACTTATTGCAGGTTCTGAAGCCTCAGGCATTGACCGTGAGACTCACGCATTTCAACTATAGTTCACACACCACATCGTGAGAAGACTGCGTTAAACCGTCTCGCCACCGTACGCTCGTTACTAAGCAACATAGAGGCACGCACACACGTGACAGGTGGATCCTTTTGATAGAACTGCGCAGTGCAGGTGAAGGATGTGGCGGCACAGAGCAGGTGGAGGAAAACAAGACACAAGAGAGAAGAACTGGTCATGAAACCAAAAAATAAATAAAGAGACAAAGAGAAAGAAAAGACTGTTGAATGAAAAGTGGGGGTCCAGTTTAGAATGGCTGGTTTATGATGCAGCCAAGAAAATAATGTATTGCAACGATTGTAGGACGTTAAGGGGTCTTTTGTTGGGACAAGCAATTTCACAGTGGAAACAATAAAGGACCATGAAGTTTCCGGTGGCCATGTTGAAAGCATTGCAAGTAAACAGACAAAGACCTCCTCATGAAGTTGTTACACCTTTGTTAAATTGCTTTGCGAATAAATGCTTTGCTATATGTTAAAATCCAAATCCTTTCATGTGATTTTTCACGTCATTTATATTCGCTCACACAAACACTTCAACCATTTGTTCTTGGCCCGGCTCCTCCGTCAAATTTTACAACCCATTGTGGCCCGCGAATCAAAAAGTTTGCCGACCCCTGCTAGACCTGTCCTAGGAGGGACATCTAATGGACAACCAAGTACTGCAAGCTAGACTATTATGTAGCTATAGACACAACACAGAGGGTTCCTGTGCCTGAGAAGGGAAGAAAAAATACATTAAATGTGACTAAAACTAGACTAAAACTAATTACATTTTAGTCTAGTTTTCGTCGACTAAAAAGGAGACTAAAATGTTCTGGGTTTTTGTCGACGAAAACTAGACTAAAACCAAGAAGGATTAAAATGACGAAATGTGACTAAAACTAATATCCATTTTTGTCTACTTTAGACTAAGACTAAATCAAGAATAGCTGCCAAAATTAACACTGCGCTGACCTATATGTCTCTACTCAATTCTAATTCAATTGTTTCTTGCTCATATGTACAGTTGTTACATCTATATACAGATGTTATGTGTCCCACAGGCTTCTCTGTGTCACGATCTGGCCATCCGGCTAGATTAATTCATTTGAAAATGTGAGATTAATTAATAATTAATCTATTGTAATAGTAAAACGAAATTTACATTATTCATTCATTATTAATGTCAAAAAGAAGATTAGCACATGTTTTAACTGGGCACCACCCTGAGATCAGGGACAAATAACCAACTATAAATTAAGTCTCACAATTAGTGGTCACTAAATTTGTCAACACAATGTTCAGCTATTATCACACTACACATTTGCAAGGTATTGAAAGAAAACTGCTTTTTAAATATAAATTTAAAAAACTTGGATATAAATACATGCCTTAGGTAGCAGAATCTATACATTTTTTGTGTGTGTGGGAGTACGTGTGTTAGCTAAAAAATAAGTCTATTTATTATATATACTCATTTATTTTTTTAATTTAGGAAGCTATGCTTCACCTCTGGAGCATGATATATTTCAGGCTGAGAGAGGAACATTTTCTGGGCGTTTTAAATTCACTTCAAATGGATTAAGCCCTAAACTAATATTCCAAACTTTATGCTGCGTTCACACCAAAAGCGAAGCGAATTATTCCCGCGAGTAGATTCCATGTAAAGTGCACGGACGCGTAATTAAGCTACAGTAGCTAAATGTCACCACGCACATCGTTCTCCCCGTCAGCTTGATGCTGCTTCCTCCTGGCTCCCTAAACCAAAGCAGAATGTATAGTTGCTATATTGGATGACCTAATCCTCACATTGCTCAAACCGTAAAAACTACTTTCTTGCCTGCCTTTTATGCCTACCTCACAAGTTCTTCCCCTTATCCAACCACTTCGATTAATGCTGTGCAATGCCTTCGCAGAGCTTAGACAAATTATTACTTCCACTCAGGCAAAAATACATCAAAATGTTTTTTGAAAAAAAGAATACCACTCAAACAGTCACAGAACGTCAGTGTAACTAAGTAAAGTGTTATACATGGATATAACGGGTAGAAAAAGCTATGAGATATTAGGTCATAATTCTCATGCAGCCTTGCATACTGTGTGCATGCAGCCTTGTCTCTTAAAGATGACATTCCCATGCATGCATGGTGAATTGCGTGATTATTATTTCTCTCAACAATGTTAACCGTGTTCAAACCGTAGTCCAGGAGTAGTTAGTTCAGTTGTATAGGAACGTTTTTGTTCGATTTTGTTGAAGAACGTGTTTGTTTAAATATGGAACTACAGATTCAAATTCAAGTCCAGTCAAATGCTACTACTGTACGCCAGACAGAGAACAATTCCTTCAGAACCTTCAAATGCTACAAATACTTTTCGATGCTATCTACCACTGGGCTGTCGGACTAACATTCATGTCTCACAGAGGCCGAGTGGACAGAATGGTTTGACAGGGACGATGAGAGGGGATCTGGAGACTGGGAGAAAGTGTCTGACCTGCACAATGCTTACCCAGACAGACTGTGTGGCACTCCACTAGACATCCAGGTAAGTCTGTTTTCACATCATTAAACACAAATACATGCTTTGATACTTCAGTTTCTTTGTATTTACGCACGATATGAAACAAATAATTTTAGAAACTCCTCTACTACGGATATTCTCTGTCCCTTGTCCATTGTCAGATTGTATGATCCTACATATCGGTACCAGGATATCATATTTTTTTAAGTTGTATTCCTCTTTTTAAATCACTCCCTGCAATGCATGCGTTGATTTGACTGTTTTTTGTCAGTTTGTGACAAATGCATTGCTTCTCCTGTGGCATATTTACACATGAACCTACTGCATTGAAATCTTTTAAGCAAAGTGATGCTCTAACGGCATAAGTAATGTCCAAGCACAGCACTGAGTGAATAGTGAACGCTGAGGCTGTTATTGATGACATACAATTACCCTGTTTCCTCTGAATACCTTCTTTGTGTAATACGTAGTAGGGCTGCAACGATTAGTCGAAGTAATCAACGACGTTGATTATAAAAAACGTCGACGCAGATTTTTATCGCAGATGCGTCGTATATTATAAAAAGGATTCAGAGCTACGGGTCTTTTTCATTCAGCATTGCAATACACGACAGCGTGCAAGGACTTCCTGTATTGTCATCAGCGAACCAAACCAAAACAGAGTTGTTGTTTCACAGCAGCAGCATGTCGGTGAATTATTGTAGCCTGTCTTTTTGTTCGTTCTGAATAGTTAACATTAACCTCCACTTAGCATAAAAATAATTTCATATCAACACAATTACGAGAGACCTACACTAGCATCATAAAAACCTACTAAAGCTTACGACTAGGCCCGTCGCAATATGCAATAAATGACATATCGCACCCTCTCTGAAATCGCGTGCAATAATCTTCGGTGCTCCGATATTCTTTTTACATATAAATGAACGTCACCAACATTTAATTTGATTGCTGATCGCTGCCTATGTCTCTTTTCCTTGTAGAAAGCGGGGGCAGCAAACACCCCTCATTTTTATTCCACCATTTAAGGGGTCATCCTTTTTAGAGTGTGGCCTCTCCAAAGTACAGCCGAATTTCACTTGTCACAACGTGGATCTTTCGGTCCTCCTCAGATTCTCCATCCTCATTTTCACTCTTTCACTGACTGTCTGTGTCAGACTGAAGGAGGGTTTCCAGAGCACTCTTTCTATCTGAACTATTGGCCCTCTGCAGTTTTGCATCCTGTGTCCCAGTTGTTTTTGCTTCTTTTACAGCAAGCACTTCAACACTCACCTGCAGTCTGATGCTATCTTCAGGAGTCAAAAACTTTCTGTATTTGGGGTCCAAGGCAGCTGCAAGAATAACTGGATTTTCTTTGTCTGCTGAGATAGTGGAAATACTCCCCCATCTCTGGTTTTTATCCCTTTTTCTTCACTGGTAATAAAAGATTTTCCTGAGCTTGTCTCAAATTGGCTTTGGTGTACCGCCCGTGTCAGCCCTTTGACTGCCTGTGGAAGGCCTGAAATGGTTGTGTACTGCTGTCCACTAAACAGTAGCAGTTTTAAAAGGTGCCAACTAGGGGTGTAACGATTCATTCACTGAATCGATTAATCGATTTATATTCCTACGATCCAACTGAATCGATCTGTGCTCCGCAAATCGGCATTCCGGACGACATATATCGATTACAAATCGATTGAAATGGTACATAATCGATTGTATCGATACTTGGAAACTGCACATTGGATTTAAGTGTAAAACTGTATGGATGCGTGTTTGTTTGTTTGTTTTTTAGCACTTTAGACACGTTAAACGTTACTCGATTCAGTCTGCCTGTCTGTGACGTCATCAGTACGCAGCGGCAGCCGCGCAAAAACTCGGAACAACAAAACACAGCGTGGAGGAGACTACTGCGAGCAAGATATTTACAAACCAACTTATCGATCCAGCGTGTGGGAACATTTTGGCTTTTGCAAACACGGAGGTGTTCTAAATAAGTCGGTCGCTGTTTGTAGAATATGTAGAAGCCAAATAAAAAAAACACAGAAACACGACTAATCTTTCCGGCCATCAACTAAGGCCCCGTGGGATTAAACCACGCCAACAGTCAGGACCTCTAGCAGCGTTACCGCTGCAGCAGCAGCAGAAGGTAACTCCAGCTCTGCAGACGCCTCAGGCCTCGCCAGCACGAAACTCAACATCACAGTAACAATTGCCAAGTTTAGCTGTAAAGACACGGAACCCTACAATGTGGTTGAAAATCCGGGGTTCTGTAAATTGATCCAAACATTGTGTAATTATTGTGTAATGTTTACATTGAAAATGGCACTTGATTCAAATAAAAGGTAATACATTTGCCATTAATTGTTGTTTGCTTGTTTATAATATCCAATATATTATAATTTATTTAATTAAATATAATTCATTTAAACCTGATTTCCTTACAAGAAACAACAGGGATCTCAGAAACTTTGCCTGCACTGTCCAGTAAAGTTACCGAATCGATTTAAAGTCACTGAATCGAATCAAATTGAATCGTTCTAAATTAACCCAGATCGCCCATGAATCGAATCGGCAACCATGAATTGCGATTCCAATCGAATCGTTGTTAAAATGAATCGTTACAGCCCTAGTGCCAACCTTTGCTTCAGTTCTTCAAGCAGCTCCCACTGCTCTGGCTTCAAGTCAAAGTAGTGTTTTCCCCTTACCTCAGGATCTGAAAGAGTGGCAGTGACAGGCCAGCGCTGTTCAAGGAGTCTCTATCATGTGGAATGTACTGTTCCATCTTGTGCTGACATCCTGGATCAGTGCATTTTTCTTAGCATTCATTTGCTCCTGTTTCATATTTAGCTTTGTACTAGCCAGCTCACTTATCTTAAAGTGCTCCACTAGCTGCCTAGCAGCACCTAGTGCTCTGCTGATGGTGGTTTCTTTGAGAGCAGTGTTGACTATAAGCTGGAGTGTGTGTCCAGCACAGACTTCAAGCAGTCGTATTGCTGCCACCATATTGGAACCACTGTCATGCACTATTGCTTTTATTTTGGTGGGCAAGATGTCAAACTTGTTAAAACCTCTTCCATCCATATCATTATATTTGCACCACTATGCGTCTCCTCAAGAGGCATGGTGGAAAGATTTAAGGTCTTCATCTTCAAGACACACCAAGGTAAGCCTCTGTTGCACGACTTGTCCACACATCAGCAGTCAGCGTGTGGACACTTGTGATACCCCTTAGGGTCTCCTTTACCTTAAACACATGAGATGATTTGGAAAAATAGTAAGCATTAGGAAGAAAATTATATACAGTATTTTTTTCATTATTACCAGTAGTAACTGTATTTACCAATTCAATAATCCAGTTATCAGATGCATGGCAGTTTTCAACGAAGTAGCCCGAGCGCCCTGTTTGACCTACATGTATGACGATTTTTTTACATATGTAAAACAGGGAGACTTAAAATAAAGTCTCTTGGGACCATGCTCTAAAATGAACAGGAAGTCAGTTATAATTTTTTTGTTGTGAATATTCCCTCTATTTGATGTACTTTCTAGTCGCTATACTTTGACAAACTCCTACCTGGGTTTGTCAAAGCCACTTCAAATTTGGACAAAACAGTCCCAAGGCCATTAAAAGTTTTTTTAAACTTTTTGTTTCTGTGTTACGCTGTTGCGAAATGAAGGTGCTTTGGAGGGACTAAATATGCTCCAATCTTTACTAAACTTGGAAAACACATTTACAGTTCTAGATATAGTTACTTCATATGATTTGAATCCTTCCAAATAGCATTGTGGCTCGATAGCGCCCCCTACACGTATTCATAAAGCAGCCCCAGCAACTGCTGGGTTCTAGGTGCACTCACTTGGAGGCCACAGCTTTGATCCAGCTGTAAAGATTTATTTTCCATATCAGCGGTAGGCTTGGGAATAATGAATCAAGTTGGTCAAGTTGGCTGTCACCGACATGAATGGACATGTTTAAATACAGGTGTTCTGCAGAGACACATTCAATGTGTTCTGTTCGCAAAATATATCTGCCAGACTTCACAAGTTAATACTTCTTGGTGGAGCAGAAGTGGTGAGATTAGCTCACGTTCTTTGCCTCGACTGAATGGAGGTGATCCTACATATTTATTTACCTTTTGTAGGTCTTTGTACAGCAAGGCAAGTAGCCAAGTTGTGAGGTATTCTGTTTACAAAGCCAGACTTCGAATCCTACACCCGGCACTGATTATCTTGTCTTTTTGACCACGTGTCGGGCTGAGCGCTTCCCCCCCCCGACATGCAAGGGGAGGATCAGGCCCGTTCAGTGCAACTTCAGTGTCTGACGGAGGCGCTCTAATGTTACGTTTACACCAAAAGCGAAGCGAATTTTCGCCCCGCATTACTCGCGCCAGTTTACTCGCGCGAGTAAAGCGGGTTATTTCGCTTCATTCGCGCCTCAAAGGGGGCGTGGCTTATCTGTTCTGTATCTGTAAAGACGGTTATTATTATGTCCGCTATCCACCATGGAAATAAATAACCACAATTTCTGCGCTTTATTTGTTGTGTGAATTACACAAACGTCGGCACCGCAAACATCATGACATCATCCGGACACATCTTGAATTTCACCGACTCCTCCAGGAAGTGCGTCTGGATGACTGCGGCTTCCAGCGCTGCTTCAGGCGGACCAGCAGCCGGTCTGATGACCTGTTATGTCGGATCGGTGCGTCTCTCGGTTACACACAAACTAACTTGAGCGGACGTTTAATAAAGTGTATTCACGCTGTGGCAGCAGGACGGCAGGGTTGTCACGATACCAAAATTATGACTTCGATACTATACCTGCCAAAATATTACGGTACCCGATACTTACGATACGATACCACAAATAGCACTGCATGAAAAGTGGGATTTTCGTCAGTTTGCGGCACTGTAGATTGTCGTGGAATTTCAGGTTTACGGCTGTTTACGGCAATTTGCGGGCAACACCGAAAACTGCCGTAAATTGTCAGAAATTGACGTGGGCCTCCCTTGGCAGTTGTCCCCCCATTACCCCCCTCCTCCTAATTCTAGGGAGGCTTTGACATGTAAATGAAAATGCTGTGAGCTATACAAATGCAAATCAGGGTTGCAGAGGGAGTTTTAGCCCAGGTGACATTTTTTTAAAAGGTAAGAAAATATCTGGTACAAATAGATCAGGCTCAGTAGCCTAATTATAGACTCTTACATTTTAGCTTGAATTTATTTATTTAATTCAAATATGCTAGATTACTGTGTACGCCATTAGCAATGGCAAATGTTATGTAAAAAAGATACACAAAATAACTTCTTTAAAAAATAAGTTTTAATAAAATAAAATGAGCATTCCATGCAAACAACATTTGAATCAGAATGAGGGGTCTGCAGAGATCACAGTCTCCTAGAGCTCAACTACAGTGCATAGTGGCAGGACTACAGTGACTTTTTCTTTGGTCTTGCTTAAATGCACAGGATGGATGTATTAACCACACATCTTCTAGCAATGCGCTCAACTGGCAGAAATGGTGCTGGGTATGACGTATCTGTTCCCTGCAAGCCCCAAACTTCTATTGGCTTTCCATAAAAATGTCTGTCCGGGTGGAGATGAAGCCAGGAAACTTGTGCAAGAACATGTTTAAATGCAGTACCCTTTGACACAACATTAACAACTATAAACTGCTTTATAATGGCTGGTCGTAGTTCTGCTAGAGGGTCAAGGACGGGTTCCTCAAAACTGTTAGTGTCTGCCAACCAATCACGAGTGATTTTACTTGTTTGAAAGTTGTGGTTTCATCCAATAATGAGCAAGGAAACTCAAGCCTGGTCTGCCCAGGTGTGGTTTTGCTGCCAATCACGAGTGATTTTACTTGTTTGAAAGTTGTGGTTTCATCCAATGAGGAGTAAGGATATTCAAGCCCGTTCTGCTCGGCCACCCGCGGTTTCGCTGCATGTATATGCTAATTAGGGCCATTTGCACCTCCGCCAGCTCTCCACATACGTCATGGTTCGTTTCCGACAATTTGTGGCACAGACAAACGCGACCTGCGTGGGTTGCAAATTATCGGAAACAGTCAGAAATTAGGGAGATTTCCGGGTGTTTACGGGGACGAAAATCTCACTTTCCATGCAGTGATAGCCTTGCAGAAGGCCTTCCAAACCATGGACACAAACACGGGGCCCCGATCCGAAACAATGTCTGAAGGGATTCCATGTAAACGCACGACATGATCAACTTGAAGCTCCGCCATCCTCAAGGCAGTGGGCAGTTTGGGAAGAGCAACAAACCAACCTTTTTAGGGTCTGGTTTGATGCTCCCACCCTGAATGATATAGCCCAGGAAAGACACAGTATCCACATGAAAATCACATTACATTACATGTCATGTCATTTAGCTGCGCTTTTATCCAAAGCGACTTACATTACATTTTTAACCCATGGCTTTTTTACATTTTTGCCCAGGGAGCAATTAGGGGTTAGGTGTCTTGCCCAGGGACACTTCGACTTGACTCGAGACATGGGGCAGCCGGGACTCGAACCCCTGCGCCACGCCGACTCCTGTCGGTTTTCCAACAACCTGGTGAGAACCTGGAAGACATGAGAAATGTGTTCCTCCATAGACCCAGAGTAGATGAGGACGAAGCGGTTGATGAAATCCCGGAGAACGTCGTTAATTAAGGCCTGGAAAACAGCAGGAGCGTTAGTAAGGCCGAACGGCATAACCAGATACTCAAAATGACCTAGAGGTGTATTAAATGCAGTTTTCCATTCGTCGCCCTCCTTAATCCGAACAAGGTGTTAGGCGTTGCGGAGGTCCGCTTTGGTGAATAGCTTGCCACCTTCTAGGGAACACAGATTGGAACTGATCAGTGGTAGTGGTACTTATTCTTTACTGTAATCTTCTAAGGTCAGATCAATGGGGGTTACCTAATTGCTGTGTTGAGCGGCCTCGACCCTAGCAGGCTGAGCCGACTTGAGGCAGACTGAGTGACAGAGAGCTCCAACCCAGGATTTTACCGGTGGCCCACTCAATATGTGGGCTGTGTGCTTTAAGCCAGGGATGTCCCAGAACCACAGGGGTTTCGAGGGAGGTCAACAGGTGAAAGGAGAGTTTCTCACGATGATTGCCTGAAACCGTCAAATCCACTGGGGAAGTCTTGTGGCTTACGGTAGTAAATGCCTCGCCATTGAGAGCAAGGGCGGGAATGGAGTTCTCCAGCGGTGCAACTGTGCAACCCAGTTGCTGAGCCAGTTGAGTGTCCAGCAGGTTAGCCTGAGCGCCAGAATCTAAGAGAGCCAACAGAGACACCCTCCCCACACAGAGAGAAATCTGCAGCAGCAGGCGAAACTGTGAGAGTGATTGATTTATGGCAGCTTGGCTCGTCCCTATGTCTACTGACGAGCCCTGTCTTTTGGCAAGATGGGCCATCTGCTGGGAAATTATTGCGCAAATAATTTGCTTCGCTTTTGGTGTGAACGCACCATAATGCCTTTTATAGACATGATTCTGCCACTTAGTCGCAGAATAGCAGTGATAACTCAACTACAGAAAAAAGGAGACCTGCAGGAAATTAAGAACTGGAGTCCAGTTTACCTCTTTTGTACCATTCGTTTTTCAATCTGTTGTCTTGTATTTCGTGCTTTGTCACATATCGGTTATTGTTGACAAATATATTTGTGTGTGTTTAATGCTGTCATATATGGTAGTCTAGTGCACTATCTATCTATGCCTGTAAAGGGAGACACTGTGATCCATTAAACCAGCACGGCTAACTAAGAAGCCTCTAATGCATTTATTTACGAATGCCATTTTAATTTATCTCATAACACTTGGTTGTTTTTTAGCTGTACTTCGATGGGGTGTATACATTCACTTAACTTGCACTACAATGATGGTAATAACTTAATGAATAAGTTTCAATTGAACATGGGGGTGTGTTTGTGAGTGTAGTATAGAGATCAAGTTCTGACGTTAAAACAAATACTGTTACATTTTCTGATTTGTATTTTTATTTATTTTTTAATAAATGTTTATGTTCAAGGAGCAACCTGTACTTTCTGAAGTATTTTTGCAGTGTGAATTTGCAGTTCTGTTTTAGAATAAAGGATTGGAAATGAAAGCTTTTTAATGCTGTTTTTCTTTTATCCGATTAATCGAAGAAATAATCAACCGATTAATCGATTATCAAAATAATTGTTAGTTGCAGCCCTAGTTATTTTCTTATAACTGTTGGAAGAACATAACACACTCACTCAAGCGCCTGCGTGCACGGATCCATACGGTACACGTGTAAGCTCACGGCAGCTTCTGTCTCTCTCTTCTGTACATCTCTAAACAGTTAACATACATCTCAACATACATCCTTATTTACACAGTGGTTCAGGTTTATTAATTAATGACTACTTACGCTAACCCGTTGAACAAGTAGTTATCTCGAGCAACCAAGATGCTAAAAGCTAATACTCTCTGTATCGTCAGTAGCCGCCAACTCCTGCGCTGTAACTCCTCGGTGCTATCGCGTGACTCCTGCTGATGGTACTTAAAGTGACAGTACACCCTAATTTGAAGCAGCATCTGTCACTTGCCTAACCCTGCATGTAGACCATCTAACGGTATGAAAACCTCCCTGCCCCCACTTCCCCCGGCTACATATAATATATTATTATTATTTATTTGGCATTTGTTTGTTCGTGGTTGCAAAATAATTTGTTTTTATAACTTTCACAAAATAAAAACAATATGTACCTTTCTTTATTTGGCTTCTGGTTTTCCCTTAAAAACAACAACAGGAGAAAACTTGCAGGAGAGCTGCAAAAACTGTACTTCGACACTGGACACTTGGACCGGTGTGAAACCAGTGTGGAGGGTTTTATACAAACCTCCCATAAAAAAAGAGAACTGGAGATCTACAGTGGAGGATCTTAGAGTTCTTTTGCTGTTAATTCTTTTATTGCTGTTATTACTCCTACAGTTTGTAAACATTGTCTGTTCTGTGAGGAGGTAACGGCCGTGTTGAGGCTGTTTTTATTATTTTATGAGACTCCTTTTTAACCTATTTAACACACGCGGGATGTTTTTAAAGGGTTTAGTGACCTGGTCCAGGGCCACCTTTATTATAGGAGTGAGCTTCATCAGCTTCAGCTTCCACTTACAGAGTGGAAGCTGATGAAACACTTGGAGAGGTGAAACTGTCAATTTACAGAAAAAGGAAAAAACAGAGTAGAGAGCCGGGCAGGAAGCTCTTCATATATTCATCTCACGAATCAAAGCTAGAATCTGGGTGGATTTTAGGTTCTTCAACGGTGTGAACAACATCCAAGATTTTAAAGAAAATGGTGTCTGATGATAGTATGTTGTGCGGTTGGAGAAGAACCAGTTTTTAACGCTCCTTTTAATAATTTGGTTTTTCTTTGTCTGTTGATTGGTTTAAGCTTGCCACGACAACGTTCGCTTGCCTATATATAAATAAAATAAAGGTTTTCTAAAAATAAAAATCTCTTTCTTCCTCTCTTTAGATCATACATCATATTTTTATTTACCTTTATTCTTGAAGAATGTTAAATACAATACCAATGGCAGAATTTTACAATGTGTAGGTGTTTTGCAACTAGTACCTGCCGTTAATTGTTGTATGTAATTTGTGCCTTGTGCAGGCTGAAACCGATGATGGAACACCAGCCAACCAGACCGGAGACGTAATCCACAAGAATGTAAAGGACTATGGCTTTGTCTGCCTCAACAAGGACCAAGCTCACGGCTTCTGTCACAACTACAGGGTTCGCTTCCTCTGTGGAAAACTGGGTACATTCTTAACTTTGAATGGATTTATTGCAAAAATAGTTTGTCAACGACCACCTGCATGGTATTTTTTAAATGCATTTTCTGAGAAGAGAATGTAAACATTCTAAGTCTTCAACATAGATCAACCTTAAGGCACCTACATAGACATGGGAGGAAAGGGGGTCTTAGGTGTGAATGGTTTCCAGTTTCAATGAGTCAGCCCTATGATAGTCTGTAAAGGGTTTTCTAACATAAAATTAGTAACTATATAATTTTTTTAAAAATCCATTAGAGAAAAATGTGGCCTTGTGTACCATTAGACCAGTGGTCATCAACTTGTCTGCGGGACCCAACATCACAATTTATTGACAAGCCATGACAAGAAATATTAGATTAAAGAATTATAAATAAATCCTTGAAAAACAAAATAAAGTAGTAATAAAAGAAAGCATGCTGGACAGCAGAAGTCCTGCTCCAAAGGTGGTTTCCCAGTGGAACCACAGATGTGTTCCAAGACACGCCCAAGGTTACCAGTTGTTTTACATCCACGACACCAAAAGGTTTTGTCCATGCTGACCTACGTCAACGTAATGGATAAATTATACAAAGGGTGGACGTATTTTTGTGAGTCTCCGTGGCGTACTGCTAAGAGCAGCCACCAGGTTGACGTTTTGATGTTTTGACCCACCGGGTTCGAATCCAGGTTGTGCCGATCTTTCCTTTAATATATTTTTTTATATAAATATTTTCATACGTGGCTTATATTATATATAATATATATATACATTTTTCTAGGCTTGCGGACGCAAGCCTCCCGCAGCGCACAAGGCTGCGATTGGTCCGCTAACTACATCCTTTACGGAGTCTCACGTTTCCATTTTCATAGCCCGATACGCCATTATTAAAACAAAGAATGTTTACGAGAGAACGCATCAGATTGAAGAGCTTCTGTCGGAGGAAATGCGTAAATATGACTGGTTAGATTCATGAGGGAGATCGCTGCAAACGCCGGTTTGCCGGTCGAGAGGTGCACAAAGTTGTGGAGGAAAATACAGGACAAATGTGTCCAAGATGAAAAGAGCAGCAGTGGCGATGCACGGGGCAATAAAGTCTATGATAAATAAATAAACAAACCAACGACTTCCACAAACAAAGACGTGACTCTCTAGGTCGTCTTCGACAAAAAAACACGTTACTCAACCTATTGTTCTGGCGGTAAATTACTCTGCAACACACGCAAGACTTTTTGAACCATGAATTGAAACGAGTGCGTCGACGCAACGACACAGACGCAGAAGCATGCGCCAGCCTTTCACTAGTAAAGCGGGGCAAAAATTTGCTTCGCTTTTGGTGTGAACGTACCATAATTGCACATCACCTGCAGTCGTATGTGTGTGTGTCAGATATTGAGGTTTTGATGATCCCGAAGTAGACTTGTCTTGCAGTGTGAAAATAGCAGTATGTATTCTTTGAGCTCTAACTTTCTGCCTCTGTAGTTCGTCCGCAGGCCTCCATTTCCATCGATATTTTTTCCAACAGCAGCATACTGGAGCTGGCCGACCAACCAGAGGGCTGGAAGTCTGGGGATCAGGTAGTCACGGCCAGTACCGACTACTCAATGCACCAGGCCGAAGAGTTCACCCTGTTACCCTGCCCTACCTGCAATTCCAACCAAGTCAAGATCCAAGGTAAGACAAGAGAGAATAGTATATTACCATGCAGAGCTCGAAGGAGAGGCTCTTCATAGCATAAAATCGAGGTCTCTGGAGCAGAGGTCTTTTGACAACCAGTCTTCATAGGAGAGACCATAATATACTTTTTCCACTCACATGCTCCTTGCCTGTCTTAGGATCAGCGGCATCTCCTTCTTTATTCTTTAAATCTACAGTATAAAATAGAAGGCTATAGGCTAGGGGGTATAGAGTACAAATAAAAAGTTAAAAATACAGATAACCATACTCTACACAACTGTGTATGTGAAAGTGACAAGTTTATGTGCATGTGGAGTGTGACTCAGTCACACAGGCTCTGTTAATGAGCCCGACTGTCGACGGAAAGAATCTGTTGTGGCATGAAGTCTTGGTCCTGATGGACCTCAGCCTCCTGTCAGATGGAAGGGGAACAAACAGTTCTTGTCTAGGGTGAGAGGGGTCGGCTACGATCTTTTTAGCTCACTTCAGGGTCCTAGAAGCAAACAAGTACAGGAGAGATGCCAGATTGCAGCCGATCACCCTCTCTGCAGAGCGGATGACACGATGCAGCCTGCCCTTGTCTGTGGCTGCAGCGTACCAGAAATGCACTTTTTAAGTCGCTTTGGATAAAAGCGTTGGCTAAATGACATGTAATGTAATAACCAGGTCATTATGATGTACCATTTCAATTCAATTGATTTTATTTTGTATAGCCTAAAATCGCAAATTACAAATTTGCCTCAGAGGGCTTTACAGTCTGTACACATACAACATCCTCTGTCCCGAAACCCACCATCGGCACAGGAAAAACTCCCCAAAAAATGAAAAAACCTTTCCAGGAGGGAAAAAAGGGAAGAAACCGTAGGGAGAACGTCAGAGGAGGGATCCCACTCCCAGGATGGACAGACTACAATGGATGCCATGTGTACAGAATGAACAATGTATAATACATGCAATTCCTATGACAGAAATGATTCAAGTAATTGTGAGTAGTAAGCCAGCCGCACAGCAGGACCCCTGCAGGGGCAACCACCATCAGATAGAACCACCATCTACAGAAGCCTGTGGGGAGGGAGAGCACAGAGACATTAGGAGAGGGTAATGTTGGTTTACGAGTACAGTAATGTGATTAATATCTAAAATAATAATGATGATGGCAGCAGCAGGCGTCAGCAGAGCCACGGCAGGTGTCAGGACCAGGGTCCAGAAGGAACTACGATCTACGGAGACCTGCTAGGGGAGAAGGCACAAAAAAACTCCCGAAAAGAAGCGGAATTAGTCATTTGCATTAATAAAACGTGAATTATGGTAGAACGAGAACGTGAAAGAGGAGCTCGGTGTGGCCTAAGAAGTCCCCCGGCAGTCTAAGCCTATAGCAGCTTAACTAAGGGCTGGTCTGGGCTAACCTGAGCCAGCCCTAACTATAGGCAGAATCAAAGAGGAAAGTTTTAAGTTTTACTTTAAAAGAGCTGACCGAATCTGCCCCCCGGACTGAAAGTGGAACCTGGTTCCACAAAAGAGGAGCTTGATGACTGAAGGCCTGGCCCCCAGCCTACTTTTTAAAACCATAGGAACCAAAAGTAACCCAGCATCTATGGAGCGCAGCTGCCTTGTAGGGCAATAAGGTGTTAAAAGCTCTTTAAGATACGACGATGCCTCACCAGCAAGTGCCTTGTGGGTGAGGAGAAGTACCTTAAAATCTATTCTTGAATTAACAGGGAGCCAGTGCAGGGAAGTTAATACAGGAGTGATATGATCCCTTTTCTTAGTTCTTGTTAATACACTTGCTGCAGCATTCTGAATCAACTGGAGAGGCTTAAGACATTTACAAGAGCAGCCCGATAAGAATTACAGTAGTCCAGTCTGGAAGTGACAAACGCATGAACTCATTTTTGAACTAAGTTCCTGATTTTTGATATGTTACGTAGAGGAAAATAGGCAGTACTTGAAGTCTTCTTCATATGCGAGTTGAAGGTCATATCCTGGTCGAAGAGAACTCCCAGATTCCTGACAGTGCTGCTGGGTACCAGAGCAATTCCATCCATAAAAACTGTATCACGTGACAGCTGGCTTCGAAGGCGCTCTGGGCCTATCAGGATAACTTCCGTTTTTTCTGAGTTTAGCATCAGGAAGTTGCCGGTCATCCAAGTTTTGATGAAGACATTCTTGAAGTCTAACTAGCTGGTCCGTCTCTTCTGGCTTCATCGACAGATACAGTTGAGTATCGTCTGCATAACAATGGAAGTTTATGCGGTGTTTCCTGATAAGATCGCCCAAAGGAAGCATATAGAGGGTAAATAAAATCGGTCCAAGTACAGAACCTTGTGGGACTCCGTGACCAATATTGGTGGTCTTTGAGGATTCACCGTTTACAAGCACAAACTGGGATCGATCCGATAAGTAGGATTTAAACCAGCTGAGTGCAGTTCCTTTGATACCAATTAAATGTTCTAGTCTCTGCAACAGGATACAATGGTCTTTGGCAGGGGTCACCAAACTTTTTTCTCTGGGGGCCACATTATCGTTCCTGACTGTGATGGGGGGCCGGGGGCCGGGTCAGCTATATAACATAGAATTGTATGACCCAGATCAAAATGACCACCAGCAGGCCTCATTGTGTAGTAGAGATTACTAGTCTGGCACAGCCATCCCCACTACTATATCCCCACTACTATATCAACACATTTATTTATCTTTACTAGTGGTTTGCAAAAGTAGTAATTGAGTCTTCACACTTTGTTTTAATTTGAAATATCAGATTTTCCATTTATTTATTTTCAAATAAAAATAACATCAAAGCTGTCAAGGTAAGAAACATCTTCCTAGTTGAGGTGATTGACACTGGCAAAGGTGAGTGAAAAATTATAAATTACGGGTAGGCCTGTTGATATTAATAATAATTGTGTGCAGCACTTAATAAAGGTCAAATAAATAGGCCTATACAATTAATTAATTAAAAACATTGAAATTATAATAACATGAATAATAGAACAACTAGCCAGCTCTTATGCCTGTCCAGGTGAGCATGTTCAGTAAACATTTTTTAGGTCAAGGTGAAAATGAAATCAGCAGTAGGCTCAAAACTAAAGCACAACCATAATACAGAATAATGGGAATCAAAATCAGTAGTATGTGTAGGTGAGCTGGATTTGCACTTGTTGATGAATGGTCTTTGGGATGGAGTCAGCAACAGCAATCTCCTCTCCTCACTTCAAGGTGCCTTCTGGAGCCCTGGCATGGAGGGATGACCGATTGAACACAAGAAGCACCCTATTCGGGGTTCATACACATTTTAACCAATACTTTTCCATGACTTTTCGGCACATTTCCATGACTATTTTGATTAATATATGCGAGGGAAAGAGAGCAAGACAGCGCTTAGTTTGGAGACGGTGCACGCACGTGACCGGCTCTTTCTCTCTCTCTGCTCGTTCTTTCAGTTAAACTTGCAGCTTTTTAACTTTAACGTTAAATGCCGGTCACATCGTCTCTAAACAGTCCGCTCTCAGTGAAGTTCTGCGCGAAACATTTCACCGCGAAACATTTCGGCAGAGGGAAAAAAACATTACATTTTGGAAGTAACTTGCCCAACACTGTCAGCACCGACTTCGCCTCAGGCAACATCGCAACAAGCGAGTGAATCGGAAGTGAACTGAACGTTATGCCATGACGACTTTTGGGGATTGCCTCATTGGGCCGGTTCAAGTAGTGGGGGGCAGAGGGGCTGGAGGGCCAGTCAAAGGTGGGCCTGAGTCGGCCCGTGGGCCTTAGTTTGGTGACCAATGGTCTATGGTATCAAATGCGGCACTAAGGTCCAGCAAGACAAGAAAAGAGATGAGTCCTTGGTCCGATGCAAGTAGAAGATCATTCGTAATTTTCACCAGTGCTGTTTGTGTACTGTGATGTGCTCGAAATCCTGACTGGAAATCCTCGAACAAAGCATTGTTTTGTAGAAAGTCACATAATTGATTTGCGACGGATTTCTCAAGGATCTTAGAGAGGAAGGGAAGATTAGAGATAGGTCTGTAGTTAGCCAACACCTCTGGAGCAAGAGTAGGTTTCTTAAAAAGAGGTTTAATTACAGCAGCTACCTTGAAGGACTGTGGTACATGTCCTGTCAACAAAGACAGATTCATAATATCTAATAAGGATGTGCTAACTAAAGGAAAAACGTCCTTAAGCAGCTTGGTCGGAATCGGATCCAAGAGACAAGTAGAAGATTTAGACTTTGAAAATAAAGAAGTCAGTTGATTAAGGTTGATGGAAGAGAAGGCATCCAAACAGGCATCAGGGCCCACTGCTGCATCCAAGGTCCCTACATCGGAGGACAGGTCGGCACTGGTTGATTCCATTCCAAAATGAAAGCCTCTCAAAATACCATATATGAGGCAATTTCCTTCAAAATCCAATTCCAATTCATTCCAGACTACATCTGGTCAATGTCAGATTAGATTTAAAATGAAACAATCAATACTTATAGGATTTTTTCAATTCAGATTGATAGTACACATCCCCAAGGTGTCACTCGGGGATAACCAGGACATTCTGATGTACTATTCCTAAATTAAAGCCTCTCAAAATACCATACATGAGCCAATTTCCTTCTAATTCTCCATCACAAGATCTGGTCAATTTCAGATCAGATTTAAATGGAAACAATCAAAAGGTACATGATCATTTCACTTTAGATTGATAGTACACATGGTTTCACTTGGTGATAACCAGGACATTCTGATGTACCGTTTTAGAAATGAAAGCCTCTCAAAATGCCACCTTCGTTTTTTACTGGATACTAGAAAATGTGACTTCCTGTTACCAGTAGGTGGCGTTATTACTTGATTCAACTTTACATCTCTTCAGGCCCAGAGTCCCATCAAACATGTGTGAATTGGAAAGAATCCGATGATCTAGAGTAGAGTTACAACGGTTTAGTTGTTCTTCGCAAAGGATCAATTTTGCCGATGCACCCTCTCGCCACGATTATCGGATTCTTATAATATTCACAGTGAAGCATTATCAAGGTCTTAACTCTCTGCTAAGAAATTGTCAGAGGGATCAGATTAACCTTTGAGGAGCATAACCTAATGAGGAGCAGGGTGTAAAAAAAATACATTTATCTCCCTGTTGCCCCCCAGGAGGTGCTATGACTAAGGTTAAAAATGATCACACGGATGTCTACAGGGAGAGAAGTTCATGCCATATGAGAAATATGGAGCAGATTAGATGGTTGAGTTAAAACAACTTTTCGTGGCGAATGGTGTTTTTTGAAAATGCTCCCTACACACATAGTTTGGAATTTCTCCTGGCAAAATGCAATTTTTAGAGCCTAAGGTCTCAAGATCACACTGCACGAATTTGAAAAGAATCAGGTTTGATCCCTGGGAGAAGTTTGGTCTTTTACAACCCCAAAAATCATGAAAATAGGCTAAAAATGCAGATTTTCAACGATTAACTGCACCGCCCCCTATTCTTCAAATACTCGAAAGAATTAGGGAGAGATCAGGGGTTTAATGTTTACATATGTTAAAATATTGGTGAGGGCAGGCCAATTCATTCTTAAATTGTGTGTCTTGCCAGATTAACCACACCCCTTGCAACATTCATTAGCCCATATCTTCTCAAAACAATAAGATATCAACACAATTTCTATGGATCAGGGGGGCATAACCCAATAATAATCCACAGAAAATTTAGTTTAGGAAAAATGGGCAAAAATGTGTTTTTCACAAAATTCAAAATGCCGGAAAATC
Organism: Gasterosteus aculeatus; assembly: GCF_964276395.1. NCBI lineage: Eukaryota > Metazoa > Chordata > Actinopteri > Perciformes > Gasterosteidae > Gasterosteus > Gasterosteus aculeatus. The sequence goes on from NC_135700.1 coordinate 1,783,791, forward strand.
TCGTTAGTCGCATTTGCATACCATGATTGAGCATGTCCAAGAGCACGAGGGTGCCAAATTTCGAGTCGATTGGACATCGGGGGGGAAAACTGGCCTGGTTTGGTACTGTATACCCAAATGAAAGACCCCAAAATTATCAAATTGTTGAATTGATATGCATGCCAAATTTAACAACTTGGTAAATGACAAAGCCCCCCAAAAAGTCCTTAGTTTTTTGAGAAGAAGAAGAAGAATTCCTTGAAATACAATCGGTTCCTCTACGACTAGTTGTAGCGAGGACCCTAATAATTCCTTGAAATACAATAGGTTCCTCTACGACTAGTGGTAGCGAGGACCCTAATAATAATAATTCCTTGAAATACAATAGGATAGCCATATTCGGCTTGAGCTTGGCACACTGGAAATAACATGTCGGGCCGAGTTCGTTTGCCGACTCGTCTGAGAATCTGGATGAATGACACCCCAGAATCAGGCCGGATACACTGACCCAAATCCGGCGTACGACACTGCGTCGTAATTAAAAAAAAACTGGGGACGCAACCAGACGCGGGCCGGCGCGTTTCTTTTGTAGTGCCGGGTTCGGGACGGTGCGAGCCCCGACTATTTTAGATTACGGCCCAGTGACAGCGGTGTTGTGTACTCGGCTAAGACTCGGGATGAATGACGCCCAGAATCGGGCCGAATACACTGGCCCGATTCCGGGCGTCATTCATCCCGAGTCTTGTGTCTTCTTTTACTTACAAAATTAAGCCATTCAAGACCACATTGTTTGGTTATAAAACATGTCCATAAAAGATATTAAGTGAAAACCATAAGCCAGAAAAAGAAAGATACAAATTGTTTTTATTTTAAGTAATAAAAACAAACTTTCTTTTGCAACCACAAGCAAAAACAAGTGCCAAATAAGATGAACTAACATAATAATATATTGTAATAATATCATATATATCATATTATATGATGTAATAATATTTTATATTCTTAAAATAAGACAGACCAAAATGTCACAGTGAATTTGTAGAAAGCTCACTGTTAAAAGGGTCAAATTACATTAAATGGAAATAATTAAAACTCTTACTGCCAAACAAGACCACTGGCCAAAATCCATAGGTTGCAGCCTGGTAGAATGAGTTAAACATCAATGGTAATTCTATCAATAGTATTACAAACCATTCTTACTCCTTATGCCAACCACTGTCTGGTAGGGCAACAGTGGTGGTACTCTTCAGACCGGTAGTGGTGGTAGTATTCCACGTGTGAAAGTGGGAGTACGACGTCCGTTCTTTTCTTTTTAAAACATTTACGAAGCTAGTTAACAATGCTTTTTTCATTGTGTAGGTTTATACTAGAAAGACAACTTTGAGGGATGTTATTACATACATACATGCAAAGTAATATTATTTGTTTAAGATGTAATAAAATCATTGAAATGGCAAGAACAGATCTTTGAGGTGGGGTTTGAGTTGTGCAGCGACAATAATTTTTTTTGACAAGAAGGCGAGATTGAGATGGGCCACAGGGTCCTCAGACTTGCAGGCTGGTAGTTTGTAAGAGCTTCCAGCCTGTTAGCCTGACAACCCTTCCAGGTCGACTAAGATCCCGGCAGGGTAAACAGGTGGGCTCGTGCTGGCTAGCAATGTGGCAGGCAGGCAGACCGTTCTGGTCCGAACCTGGAAGCACTGAGGCTGGCGGGCTAAATACTCTTCTGAGTTAAGTTGAAAAAGCTTGTTTGAGTGTTCAAAAGTTATTTCCTGGTGAATGCAACCAGAGAACTGAGAGCTAAAAACTGCTAAAAGCTTTAAAAATATCAGACCGCAACATCGAGGCTGCCATCCACGGTCATCTTAGATTCGAGAACAGTGCACACTGTACTCACAAATACAACAATCCGCTGTCTATGTCCCTTAGCAACTCGACAGACAACCATTTTTCTTTCTCTCAACATGTCTGTCTGAATAGGCCTGATTCTATAATGCCAGATTTAGCCCATGTTCGACAGCCATCGACGGGCCAGAACCGGTTTCAGATCTGGTTGCCGATAGACCTGGCTGCCATGTCTCAACCAGAATAGGGCCATTCCTATAATGCCAGATTGGGCCCAGATTCTACAGCCATCAACGGGTCGGAGCCTGTTTTAGTGCTGGTTGCAGATACACCCGGCTGCCATGTCTCAACCAGTTTGCTATAATGCCAGATTCGGCCCAGGTCTGGCAACCATCAATGGGCCAGAACCTGTTTTAGTGCTGGTTGGCAATAAACCCGGTGGCCAATTCTGAGCCAGAATAGGGCCATGTCTGTAACGGCTACATCTGGACCAGATATGGCATAAATTAAATGGGCCAAAGCTGGCTCACTGGCCGCATCGAGCCGGAACACCGCTGAGCTAGCCCACACTCAGCCGCAATACGGCCGGGTACGCTGGCAGATACTGGTGGTGGTGGTAGATAATGAGTTGCTCCAATCCGATATGTTGGGTTTTACTGCCAATTGGAGGTGTCAGACTTGGTGGACTGACAGCAACAGAGAGGAAAACAGTTTGACAGCACTGATGCAATTGATTTAGGGAAACATTGCCCACGTCTGTGTGGCTAGTACTAAACAAGCCCGCCCCCAATCAGCTGGCAGCGTTCCAAAAGGGAGAGAGGAAGAAACCTGGGAAAGGCACAGCTTGGCTACACTCTAAAAAATTTCACCATAAATTAACGGTATTTTACTGGCAGCAAGGACGCCAGGAATTTACCGTTATTTTACGGCTTATTACCGTAAATGTTTTTTACAATATGTTACCGTAAAATGGATTACTGTATGTTACCGTAAACCGTAAACGTTTTTTACTGTGAATTAACTGCAATTTACTGGCAGTCGACGCTAGTAGCTTACTGTTTTATTTACAGTGCCCTACCGTAATTTACGCTACGTTGTCGTATATTGGATTACAGTTTCTTACCATACGATTACTGTTTTTGTATTATAAATACCAGAATGTTACCGTTTACTTATAACCGTATACTTTTGCGTTTAATTAGTTTTAGATGCCTTTAAGACAAAAATGTTTGGAATTTGTAACCCAGATCAAAACATAAAATATGCTGCATGTATACAATAACAAAAAAATGAATCATAAAATCATTAGGAACAAGGTAAACTAACTGCAACAATACGCTATGGAATACTTTCAATTGACCGCAGCAAACGGCTGGCGTCCTTAATCCAGTGCCTCTGTAAAATAAACCAAAATAAAATATTTATGTGGTGACTACAATCCGGTAGAGTCACGTGACGCTAAGTACGGGAGATTGGTGTGTGGACTCGTTCCAAACAGACGCAGATTCCTCCTGTGAAGTTCATTGATTTTGTTGTCCGAAAGTCAAGTTAAAAAACATCCAAGCAGGCGAAGCGATACATGCTGTGCGACGATGCAATAAAGTGCGCTGTAGAATACGGTCAACAAAAAGTATCGTCTCCAGACTCACCCCCATGTCCACACAACCATCACTCCGCCTAGATGCCTACACTCATTCATAAACCACTGCACACCTGCCCACGTGACTCTGATGCTAATTACATTTCAAAATAAAAGTACCAACACTCACACACAGGAAGTGGCAGACGGCCGCTACAATTTATAAACACTGTCATTGGTAAAATATTAAAATTACAAAGTTGAGGAAGACAACAAGATGTAAAGAAAGAGCATGTTAATCATGCTAGGTAAATAACACTTACCAACGTTACTTGGAGAGACGAGGCAATGAGAAACTCCTCCGATGTTGAACTGCACAGGTGTTGAACTGAGATTACGCATCTGACGTCACGTTCAGGAGCAGTCGGTCACGATTAACACTCAAATGACTTTTAGGTAATAAACACTTTGAATAATACAAATATTTATAATCTTTACATTCCGGCCACTGAAATGACAGAGAAGGCGGCGCATGGGATTGGGAGGGTGTGCTGTGCAGCACAAGTTTGGCGGTTCGAATCCTGGCTGCTTCTTGTGCCAAGTGTCACTGAGCAAGACACCTAACCCCCAATTACTCCACATAAAATTATGTCAAACCATGGGCGTTTTGGATAAGAGTGACAGCTACATGTATAGTAATGTCCTGTACGTCAAAGTCATCATTGTATCTCATGAGAAACTATCTCATTATGATGACTTACAGGACCTGTTTTTCAGTGGCTGACGTTAACCTACATCAACATACATTAACCTACAAAAGATGTAGATTGATTGTGATTCACTGCACTTGTATGTGTAGTTCCACCACTTCATAAAATATATGTAACATGCAGTTGAATTACGTTAGTCTGCTATTATTGTGAATTGACAGCTTTAACTGTTTATTCATGACATTGGCCGTTAATTTACAAGCAAGGGATGGAAATTTAACTGTATGTTACAGTTATTTTGACATACTGTAAGATACCGTTAGAAATGCACCGTAAATTTACAGCAATTTGTTACAGTGTAGATTCAAATTGTCAAATTTGTTTAGAAAGATTCCTAACTGAGTGAAATGACTCAGAAATTGTGTAAGTGCCCGCCATAATAAGAGCAGTTTGAATTCTCAAAATGCTAAGGAAAGGAGCTTCAATGCTTCCCTACTAAGGAAGTAAAGGGGAAAACTCTTCATCAGCATTGATCTCTCTCCCACACACTCACTCACACTTGCTCTCTCACTTTCTTTCTCTTTCTCTTTCTCTTTCTTCACCCGGTTCAGGTTTACACACTCGCACAAAAGGTGCACTGCATAAATCAATTTTTGAAACTAAAGTAAAATATTAAGATGTTCTATTAAAACATTGAAACTGTGCACTCTAAACATTACGCTATGTGCCTGAAGTGCCTCTATTTGCTATAGATGTATGTGCTGCCTGTCAATTCTCCTTTAAAAAGAAAAAAGTGGTGTATCAAACTATGACTTAGTTTAACCCTAATGTGCTCCTTCTAAAACTTCTGTTCAGCCACACACACAGTTAACAAACAAAAAATAAACTCTACTTTCCCGGTCTCTGGTGAGAGTGGACTTCTGTTTACACTGCTCAGTTACCTTGAATGGTCTGTTTGGTAGAAACTAGGAAGCTTCAACATTGCAGATCCACACAGCTGTCTCTATCTCTATAACCATAATGGATACATGCTGAGTCCTTGAACTGGTTTGTGTGTGCATGTGTGTGCAGGTAAGGCCCAGTTCATCCACATGGGTGAGGAAGTGGACGGGGTGGACATGAGGGCGGAGGTTGGCCTGCTGAGCCGTAATATTCTGCTCCGTGGTGAGATGGAATCTGGCTGCTACGGTAACGAGGCCTGCAAGTTCTTCGAGTTTGACACTTTTGGTGGACATTTGAAGGTACATTGTTGTCCTTAACCCTGTCATTGTTGTGCACAGTTTACAAGCATGTTTGATCATGACAAGTAAAAAATGTATAAAATGCAGATAGAGAAGGTAATCTTCTTCTTATCCAATTTAATTTAGGAAGATATGCGTCACCTCCGAGCATGATATATTTCAGCCTGAGAGAAGTACTTTACAATAAAATTAGTATTGGTTAAGCCATGAATTTTTGGGCAAAATAATATTGCAATCTTAAGGCAGAGGAAATCAATCGACAGCAGCAAAATACATATCAGAAAACACATGTATTAACTTGTATGTACAGACTCTTTTTTTTCTTGTGTAGGATAGGATTAGACATAGCATCCTCCTGCATAAAAGCTTCGTCAACAGGAGGAGAAAGACACTGAAAGACAAGGAAGGACAGAAGAAGAGAAAAAAACAAAAAAGTCACGAAATCTGTGATTTCAAAGCCTTGTCCAGCTGTTTACTGACGTTTAACGACAGAGAGAGAGATGCAGACAGACAGGCAGAGAATTTAAAGACAGTTTTACTGTTCTACAAATTAGACACGGGCACTAGTTCACTAGTTTTGTTTAATATACAATTGTTGAAATGAAAAGGTAGGTCTTATTATGCACAACATTGTTTATCTCATTTACAAAATTTGCAGCACCAACCACAGGCTTCTGATGGTCGTTGTCCCTGCAGTGGTCCTGTCGTACACCAGGCTTGCTACTCACAATTATTTAAATAATTTCTGTTATAGGAATTGAATGTATTTATACACCTTTTACATCGCTCATTCTGTACACATGACATCCATTGTAGTCTGTCCATCCCGGGAGAGGGATCCCTCCTCTGACGTTCTCCCTGAGGTTTCTTCCCTTTTTTGCCTATGGAAGGGTTTTCATTTTTTGCAGAGTTTTTCCTGTGCTGATGTGAGGGTTTTGAGTCAGAGGATGTTGGATGTGTACAGACCGTAAAGCAAATTTGTAATTTGCGATTTTGGGTTATACAAAATTAAATGAATTGAATTGAATGCCAAGAAAAGAGAGACTCCAAAAGAAGAAGAACAGGAAAAAATAGTGTTTTTTTATTTATTTTATTATTAGTATTTTTAATTTGAATAATTTTGGCAACGTTTTTGCCAAAAAACCTTTGTGGCCTTTTGATTTGGTTTGAGCACCTGCCCCCAAAATGTCTGTGCACGTGCCTGGAGCCACCGCAGTGGTGTTGCAGCCTGGTATTTCCAATAAGGACCACTGGTTGCAAGCTAAAAGGAGAAGCTGTTGTTTAATATTGTTTTATATACAGCAAACGTTGTACTCTCAATTGAAGTTACGAAGAAAATCACTAAACGTATGATGTTGTGTCTGAATTGTGAAACAGAGCTGCTTTTCATTACAGAGTCACTCATACTCTCTGATATATTTTACTTTTATTTGACCACTTTCATTCTCCAGATTGTCCCAAATTTTCTGCGGCCACAATCTTCTCATTTTTAGTCTTCATACAGACCTCCTTTCCTCTTTTCCCATCATATATTTTCCTTTTATTTATGCCATACTTTAATCTTTTTCTTCTTTCAACATCTATTTTTGCAGTCCTCCCCTTTTACCCTTCCTTCCAAATTCTTCCTCACCGCAATCCATACTTCTCCCTCTCATCACACTTTTTACAGTTATCAGTTATTCCTTTTCAGTCTTTCCCAAATTTGTCCCAAAATTTTCTTTTCTTTTAATATTGTTATCCTTTTGCCACTCCTTTTTTACGGTGTCCCTGCTTTTGTTGCCACCCTCCCCTTTACCCACATTTCTTTTTTGTTCAGCCCAAAAACTACAGTCATTTGAGTGGTCACCTCTAACCCTAACCCAACATACTTCTTCTGTCATTATCAGGTGGAGCGGGGCTTCAGGGTAGTTCATATATCTGGGATGGAGCTGCAGCACATGGGCCAGCAGACAATGGGACACTACCCGATCCATTTCCATATGAACGGAGACGTGGATGAGAAAGGAGGTTACGACCCACCGACATCTGTCAGCAATCTCTCCATCCACCACTCTTTTTCCCGCTGTGTAACCATCCACAGCTCCAGTGGACTGCTGGTCAGTTCCGTCATTCAAATATATTTATTAGGGCCTGAGCCAACTGAAAGTGTTTCGAAGAATTATTTTTCTCTGTTTTGAGGCCTTAATGATATTCAGAAACTCGGCGGAAATCTCGGAAATTTGGCGGAAATTTGGCGTGTGCATCAGAAGTAAGAAAGATTTAGATATTTTTGGGGTCGCGAAGGAATGGCTCTCTAGCGCTTCCTGGAAGTGCTCCCTCTGGGGAGATTTTTTCCCAGTTTCACAGATTGACTTGAAATTTTTCCCACATGTTCTTGGACATGCTCTACAAAAAGTAATTACATTTTCCCGCCATTTTGAATTTTTGCAGTTTATTTATATCTCCTTATTTATGGACCAATGAAGTATGTAAGGGGTGTGGCCTAACAGTTAAATACCTATAAGTATATAAGTATTTTCCCTGTCCTCACCAAAGCCTGGCATCAATTTTGGTCTATTTCAATTTTCTCGAAAATGTAAAATGTTATAATTCTAAGGAACATTCTTATTTCAGGTCATGAATAAATGTCTTTATTCATAATGCTAGTGTAGGCCTTAAAGTATTCTCATGCAGTGATTTTCCAAAGATTATAGTGCCACCTATTGGCATAGGGAAATACAAAAGTTTTTTTTATGTGTATCTCCTAGCCATTTAATCTGATTAACCTCAAATTTGTGAGTATAAGCCTTAAAACTTGATGATAGTTCACAGGGAATATTGGTAGTTTTTGAAAAACTTTGTTGCCGTGACAACACAGTCTCCGCATGGAAGTTCTCAACTATCAACTGCTTTGATCTAGGTGTGCAGATTTCTCCTCCACATCAGAAGAGTAGGCTTGAAAATAATGAATCAAGTTGGTGAAATACCCCGCTGTGACCGAGATGAATGGACCTATGTGACTGGACCTCTGTCCACATCCTCACTGGAGAGAAATGATCCACTTGATAGAAGCAGAGGTCTATGCAGTCACTTTTCCACAGCTCTGCTGTCTTCACGAAGCCAACTAATTTATCATACAGATGGCGTGTACTTCACATGATAGTTCCTGAAAGCCGGTTTAGAATTCTCCCTAGAGGAGCAGGGCACTTCTCTCTGCAGAAGATATGTGTGATCAGCTCTTGTTTCCCCCTTGACTGTATGAACTACATCTCAAATGATTTAAACTCTTTTTGGCCAGTAAGGTCTGCAGTGGGTGTATCTGGGGTTAGCGTGTGGGTGTCCTGGATTCAATTCCCATCCTGGACTTACTTTTTTTATTCCGTCCGCGTGTCCCCGACACGCAAGAGGAGACAAAGGCCCGTTCATCTCTGCTTGCAGCTTTAATCCATTCTGTTTCTAAATGCATTAACAATGAATTGTAAAAGGATACGTTCAATTCAATTCATTTTCTTTTTTACGGCCCGAATTCACAAATGATTAATTTGCCTCAGAGGGCCTACTGTGAGATGCCGTTTAGGACTTAAATATTGAGACACGCGCTAACAATTGAGATACTCATACACATACACTAATGAAACACTTACTTTCACTATTGAAATGCTTTCACACACACTACTGAGACACTCAGACATTCATACTCTAAACTTATGCACGTGCATATATAAAACATTATACAGTACATACTCGTCTGAAAGACTTACGCGTACATATGAGAAACACACACGCATACATATATACTTCTGTGTCATATACACACATATGACATGCATACAAGTGAAACATTTATATGTATCTATCTGAAACACTAATGCGTGCACATATGAACAGGTTGTATATATAATGCTGAACACTTATACATGCATAACTGAATGTCACATTTGATTACAAAGATATAACAAGTTTAGATACATATGAAAGTGTTTCACATGTATTTGTATAAATGTTTCAAATGTGTATGTATACTCTTACATGAGGATGTGCAACATCACATATATTCATACGAGTAATCTCACTAGTCAATGTAAGAGCATCTCAGTTTCACCAGAAGGCGCAAGCAAAGAGTGTAGGATTTGAAAAGTGAAAAACGCCAATCATACACCCTTTCTTAATATACTCTAAAGGCCGGGCTTGTCTGTCCTTGTGTAGGTCTAAGTTTATGAATACTACTATATTTGTCAAAGATGTGTGGGGAAGGCAGGACTCAAGATGCAGACTTAACCAAAAAGACTTTAATAGTCAAAAAAGGCAACAACGCAAAAGGCCAACGGGCAAAAACACACAGGAACCGGGGGGAAAAAAAAGGCAGGCAGGAACGAGGAACATCCAGGACGACAAACAATGACACGACAAGTGACAGGAGACACACAGAGCTTTAATACACCATGGAGGTGATTGGACACAGGTGGAAACAATCAGACAATCACAGATGATGACAGGACAAGGCAGGAAGTGAAGTTACCCAGGGAGACAAGAAGCAGAAAACTACAAAATAAGACCGTGACAGTACCCCCCCCCCCCCCCCCCTCAAGGGCCGAATTCCAGACGGCTCACACTAGCAGAGAGCGAACAAGGGGAGGGAGGGAAATCAGAGACGTTGGTCGGACCGCCCTGGAAACTCTGGCGGGCAGCCAGACGACCTGGGAGCCTCTGGGAGTCGGCCCGGCGGACAGGCAAACGCCCGGGGAACACCTCCGCAGTCGGCGGCGGCGGCTCAGGGACACCGACCACCCCCGGAGTCGCCGGCTCATTTCCCCCCCATAAACTCCCCCTCAAATCCCCAACGGGAGGGTGGGAGAGGACCACGGGATGGGAGGGAGGGAGCCTGAGTCTCGGCGTGGGGACTGGAGGCGTCTGGGTCATGAGTCTCGGAGCCGGGGTCGGGGCTGAAAGTCTCGGGGCCGGTACTGGCCGGGTCGGGGATGGTTCCGGGGTCGGAGGAGCTAGTTGAGGAGCGGGAAATCGCTGCGGCGGCCCAGTGGGAACGGGAGATCGGTGCGCCGGCCCAGCGGGAACGGAAGATCGCTGCGGCGGCCCAGCGGGAACGGAAGATCGCTGCGGCTGCCCAGCGGGAACAGGAGGTCGGCCAGGGCTCCTCCTGGGATTTAGGCGGTCCCGGAGCTCGAGGCAGGCGAACTGATAGCTCCTGGGACTGAATACAAAGTCTGTCTTCCGCTGCCAGAACGGGCTCCTAACATCCCGGGTCTGGCAGCGGCTCTGCAGAGTCCTTTTCTAAAGAGGAACTGCCCAATCTTAAATAATACTGCATTTATGAAAGTTTATTTGTAACACATTTCAATAACAGGGCAATTCAAATTATTTCCCATGAAACCATTAAAACCATTCAAATACAAGGCAAAAAAAGGACATTTAAAAAATATTTTTAAAAGCCGCTTCACCTTTTGGTGGCAACTGTTTTTCCAGGTAAATATGTTTTAGATTTGGCTGGGTTTCTTTGCAGTAGTGTGACACAATCATTACCGTCTTTGTTTGCTCCCAGGTGAAGGACGTGGTTGGCTATGACATACTCGGCCACTGTTTCTTCACGGAAGATGGTCCAGAAGAGAGGAATACATTCGACCACTGTTTGGGTCTGATGGTGCGAGCCGGGACTCTACTGCCGTCAGATAGAGATGGCAAAATGTGCCGGGACATCACTGAGGGAGCCTACCCAGGATATGTGGCCAACCCTCGGCAGGACTGCAGGTGGGACTAAAGCAGAAACTGTATAAGCTCTTCAACCTTTTCAATCCCATTGAATCCCATCTCTCATGTGTTCCATTTATCCAGAAATATAGTGTGTAAAAGAAGAAAGTACTACTGAACTCCACTGTACCTCAACTTTAGGCATTAAGTACCAGGAGGTCAATAATATAAATTTTAACCTTGCGTATGAAACTGTTGCCAATGATAATTTAACAATCCTATTTTCCGATTTTACGGAAAAAAAGGATTTTTCTATTTAAACAAAATACTGAAATTAATCCTTTTTTTTTAGCGAGAGACATGTATTTGAGTTGCATCACAAGCAATTGCAGCGTTTTCCGTGTTTTTTTTTTAGTGTAGCCTGTAGAGGAGTAATCCTGACTCTATCAACTGTACATGTGTACTGTTTACACACTGGGCTATCACTTAGATGTGGTCTTAGCCTGTTATCTCCATGTTTTATAGGACTTAGAGGGCTGTTATTGATTTAATTTCAGGCCATTTAATACATTTTCAGTTGGTTGTATTGATTTCTTTCTTTACCAGTAACATATAAACTGATTTTTACAAGTTAGAACACGCACAAGGCCCCATCATGGCCATAGTAAAAAAAAAAATTTTTTTAATTTTTTTTATTTAACCAGGTAAAATCCATTGAGAACCAATTCTCTTTTACAAGGATGACCTGGCTAAAAGGCAGTAACACAGTCCACACAAGTGACACAAACAGCACAGACACAATGCAGTATGATAAACACATGGCTAAAAACAACATAGTTAAATTAATAAACACTATGTACAAAAAAAGGCAGATTACTGGAAGTACTTTGTAAAAATGAGGGCTGGTCAGCAAGTACAGCAGTCAACTATGGCTCGTTGCAACTTATGTTTGAATATGTTGGAACAGGTGAGGGCCGTCAGTTTGAGGGTGTTTTGTACTGAGTTCCAATCATTTGCAGAGGCAAATGAAAGGATTTATGACCAAACAGTACAGACTTTTGGAATGAGCCAAATTAAGTCACTGGATCAGTAGTTTTTAGTAGTAAAAGTAGTTAGAGTTATTACACTTTTTTGGTTTTTCGGAGTCATCCACCTGCATTCAAGCACAAGGGGACTGGAGAGATTTGCTCTTACTTGTCTTAACGTCTTAATGGCATTCCTTTCATGTACTTCTATCTCATTTTGTCTATACTCTCCTAATCTATCCAATTATAACAGCCTGGTAAAACAGTTTATCTGGATCATTGTTTTCTCTAATGATTTTCCAATCCTGGTGTATAAAATTCCACGTTAATCAAATATGATTGTGATTTAATTATGAGTGTGCTCTCATGCTCCGTGTTGGCTCCTTCTGTCTTCTTGTTTTACGGTTGGCTGCGCGCTGCTGGGCTCAGCTGGGCTCAGCTGACCAAGGGGCGTGTTGACGAGCGCGTAGAGGAAGCTACGCTGTCGCACTGTCCGTCCCAGTTAGCTAACTGTGAGATACTTAACTTAAAGCAGATCGAGACCGATCATGTACATTGTTTATAAACATGACAGCTGTCCCAGTTAGCCCGGACTAACGTTGGTTGACTCGGTCAACCATAGCACGTTGTATATTTGTTTTTCTAAACATTGCGGCTATCACAGCGTTCTCGCCCAGACTAACTGGTGTGGTGCTTAGTTGACTAGATCAGTGTTTTTCAACCTTTTTTGCGTCAAGGCACACTTAAGACACAGAAAAAATCTCACGGCACACCAACAACCGGAAATGATATGAAAATCAATCCCAAACATAGTTTCAGCATGAGCATAATACAGTCTAAGAAATCAGGGAAACGCGTGTTCTATTTGTTGTGTTTTATTAAACTTAACATCATCCTAATGCCAAGATGGCAGAGGCTTTATGCCCAGGTATCTCTTAAGCCTGATTCATGCTTCTGCGTTTTCCCTTGCGTCGCTTTTCACACCTCCTTGCGTCCTTGCGTGTTTCGAGCCATTTTTTTAGGCTTGTGTCGAAAGCGGCGCAGCCTCCCGCAGCGCACCAGGCTGCGATTGGTCCGCTAACTACGTCCTTTACGGAGTCTCACATTTCCGCTTCTCATAGCCCGATACCGCCATTATTAAAACGAAGAATGTTTACGAGAGAACGGATCAGATTTAAGAACTTTTGTCGGAAGAAATGCGCAAATATGACCGCGTATACAAGCCTTCATTGGCGGGTTGTAGAAGCGGGTTGGATCCATTGAGGGAGATCGCCGGGAAATGCCGGTTTGCCGGTCGAGAGGTGAACAAAGTTGTGGAGGAAAATACGGGACAAATGTGTCCGCGATGAAAAGCAGCAGTGGCGATGCACGGGGCAATAAAGTCTATGATAAATAAACTAACAAATAAATAAATAGACGTGACTCTCTAGGTCGTCTTCAACAAAAACACGTCACTCCGCCCTGATTGATTTCTGATCATAGCTTTTTGTAAGTCCACCACCGGAATCTTACTATCCCATTGTCTCCTCAAGGTAGGGGATGTGTAACCATACGGGCCCGTGTTCCATCCTACCATGTCCCAGGATGTACAACAATATTTTGTGAGCCTCCCCCAGGGGAATAGAGTACACATCATATCTCCTCCAATTCTGTTCATTTGGTCCACATTTAATCAGGGAACACAGGTCTTCTCGGAACACTTGGGTTGTCCTGCAGTGTGACTCCGCCTGTTGTTCTGGAAGTGAATTGCTCTGCAACACACGCAGAACCATGAATTGAAACGAGTGCGTTGACGCAGACGCAAACGCAGAAGCATGCGCCGGCCTTAAATCTCACTGTTTTAAATTGTCGCCTCAGCAAATCTGCCTATTAATTACGCTGCGTACCGCCACCCACAGGCAGATGGGAGTATTGAGCCTTCATACCTCCAACAGCGCGACGACACACACACGCAAACACACAAGTTGGCTCTTTTTTTTCCCCCCCAATGAAGTGACAGTATGTAAAAATGATTTTTTTTCACGGCACACCTGACAGCCTCTCGCGGCACACCAGTGTTGACCAACCAGGCACACTGGTTGAAAAACACTGGACTAGATCATCACTAGCATGTTTAAAGTTGTTTGTTGCCTTATGGCTAGCACAGCTAGCAGGTCGTCCCCCTCCTGACTGAGCGTGGTGCTAGTTGACTGGATCAACACTAGCATTGTGTCATTGGAGATGCCCACTTGGGCTTAACTCGCAGAGATGCTAAGTGGACGGAATTGACATGACGTGGTGTCCACTGAGGTTTGTTACACTTTGCAGCTGTCTGTTGGCAATGTATCTTCGCTCAAAGTGATACACAATTCGCTACAGCCACTGCCCTAGTGAAGAGAGTGCTCCCGCTCCCCTCTCACTGTAAGGACCGGCTATTTGGTCCTTCCACAGTAGCAGAAGTGCTCCCGCTCGAGCTAACGGGTGGGACCCCGATATCTGCACCCCGAGATCCTAGTCAAGAGAGTGCTCCCGCTCCCCTCTCACTGAAAGGACCAGTTATCTGGCCAGTTGCCACAATAGCAGAGCTGCTCTGGCTCGAGCCGACTGGTGGGACACTGATATCTGCAGCAAATATCCTTAATATCCGTATCACTGTACGGATAGGATATTTTCTACCTCCTCCCACAGTAGCAGAAGTGATCTCACTCAAGCTAACTGGTGGGACATTAATATCTACATTAACTATCCTAGTGAAGGCCGTGTCCTCACTGGTATGTCTTTTGGCCTGCTTTCCGCAGGGCCAGAGTGCCCTCGCTCAAGCTAACTCAGAACTTCGCAATCACATCCTGCGAGCGGCCAAAAAGCCACTGCAAGAGACGTACCCTTGGCAAAGGAGACCCTAGACGTGCTTTTTGAACTCCTGACACAGGTGGAGCCGAGATGGCTAGTGGCCAAAAGGGTATTTCTCTCCTTGCCATCGCAGCCGCTAAACCTATACGAGACCCCATGCCCTGCTGGTGAGCAAATCATATCTGAGGGTACTTCAGATGGCTCTGCCATTACTCTGTGGCCTAAGGCAGTGTCATTGTGCGAACAAGCTCACGCATCAACCAGCCTATTTAGCCTGCACAGTTGACCCCTCTCCTTCCAGCAGGAGAGGCGAGGTCAGGGCTACCGTACCAAGTGCGGGCCCTCAGAGCTTATGTAGAAGTTCCCGCTTGGATACAGAGGTTTAGAACGGTCAGTTATGCTGGAACTGAAGGCTGTGCTCTCTCAAAGCATCGCCCACCCTACTGGTTTTCAGAGGCCATTGCCTTCACATAAAAGGCGAGCAACCACGCTTCGCCATTGAGAATCGAGCGACACTCTACCATGAGCGTCGCCACATCAGGGGCAGTCCTGAGAGGTATGCCTATGACGGATATACATGTATGTGCTGCGGCTTTAAAGCACACTGACAGAACACTGCAGAGTGAACGTTGCCACCCCTTCACCCGCTGGGAAGGGTTCTGTGGCCCAATTCCTCTGCCTGAGCAATACGAGGTGGTTACTTGTAATCCTCGTGACTCTGTTGGTATAAGTCATCCAGTGTGAAGCACTGCCTCTAGCGGTCAGTAAGGATGAAATAGAACGAAAGTTACGAATTTAACTACGTTTCTATGAATCCTGGATGACCGCCAGAGTTCTTAGTCACTCGGAATCCTGTGAACTCGCAAGAAGATTCCGTAGGACTGATCCCAGGATGACACCGGTACTTATACGTGAGGGGAGGTCATCCGGGGTCACAGGTGACTTTGTTGGTATAAAGACTCGACCTGCGCATGCGCGAGACAGAAGATAATCCAGTGTGAAGCACTGCCTCTGGCGGTCATCCAGGATTCATAGAACCGTTTCGTTTGCCTTGTTTTCAATATCAGAGCCCTGGCTACAATAAGTCGTAAACTTCTTAAAAATACTCCAAACACAACTTTAGTGGGTGGGGTAAGAGTGTGGACATATTCCATGCATATTTGTCCAGAAAATTTGGACTTGACTGACCAAAAGTGCCATATTTTTATGATGCTACATTACGATTGGAGACCATAAACAACAATTACGTTGATATAAGTATCATTTCGCTCCGACAAACCATGCCGAACTTCCAGTACAAAACCCATCAAGCCATGGAAGCGAAAAAAAGATCATAAATGTTGTTGTTTTTCACTGAAATTATGGAATCATTTCCGCGGCTTTTGCAATGAGCTCTTTTTATCGTTTAGCTACAGTAGTATTCAGAACTTGTTGCTAGTGAGGCAACATGGCTGCTCAAGCTGTCAAGGTGTTTTTTTCTTGAGCTAATCAGAAATCTCGAGTGACATGCAACGCTCTACCCGTTTTTCAAAGTAAAAGCCTGTGGAACGACATGGTCATGTGCATGTCACTGGGCTATCACGTAGATGTGTTTTCAGCCTACATAAGTATTTCCAGAGTTATTACACTTTTTGTCATGGGTGTGCCATTTTCAGAGCAGAGACCATGAAAGAGGCTAGCATTAGTGGGCTCCCGGAAAGGCGCCCAGGGAGCAATTAGGACTTAGGTGTCTTGCTCAGGGACACTTCAGCACGGGATATGAAGTAGGCGGGTGCGCTCAGCATCCCAGCCTACCCACTGACTCTACTGTGCCACGCTCCCCACCACGGGTTCTCGGTGCCTTCGATGGTCTTGCCAGTATTAGTTTTCCCCTGGGAGTTAGGTGTCTTGTATTTAAATTTAAATTAAAGCCAATGGATCTTTATTGGATACATCTACCCCTATAACCATGTACCACTGGGTGAGATCGGCGTTTTTGTAACTCACACTGAAGTAGGTGTCCACTGGTGTGAATGGTGAGTCTGCTAATCCGGTGGTTAAAATCACCCTCAAATCAAATAACCAAATTATTTTCTCTTTTTCCTTTTCAACACTTTCTATAGTGCCACCTCAACTTTCTGGATCGCCAACCCCAATAACAACCTCATCAACTGTGCCGCTGCAGGCTCAGAGGTGAGTCCCCCCTCTCTCCAGGTGGGGTACTATGGCTGTGCCAGGTCGGCGTAAATGGCTGTGTACTTAATAACTTTTTTTAGATTCAAGCAGACAAAAGACACAAGCACTGCTGCAGCGATGATAGAGTGGCAATTATGATTGTACTTCCGGGATTTTACAAGGATAGGTTGGGCGAAATGGTATCTCATACACCCCCGCCAATGTAATAGTTACCTCATTTGCCTATGAGACACAGGCGGAGAGCAATTCAAAAACAGGCAGGCTGACGTGCTGAAGTGGGAGTGTGTGAGAGCTTAAAAATATCTCTACATGAAACTACCCATTTGTGCAGTGGCTTCATTGTTATAGGAATTAAAAAACATATAACATATTAAATATATGTTTATATATTTGTGTCTGATCCCACAGGAAACAGGTTTCTGGTTCATCTTCCACCATGTGCCCACTGGGCCCTCAGAAGGGCTGTACTCCCCCGGACAAACGGAACACACACCTATGGGCAAATTCACCAATAACAGAGCCCATTCTAACTACAGAGTGAGTGCGTCCATGGGATGAAAGGCTCCAGGACTAGCCTGTAGTGTCACACGTTCAAATTTCGACTTTACAATAAGATATGATCAAACACTGAACCGCAAAGCTTGCTCAGCAGAAGCATACCATATAACACACTTAGCGGTTTTGTCGTTAAATGTTTTTAAATGTTTAGGAAACTGTCTGTTTGGTAAAATATTTATGGTTTGCATTTGAAAAATTTTTGTGAGGACTTTTGTTTTCTTAGATAGAAAAAGATAATCTTCCTTTTGAGGACCTCTTTTGGTTGTATTCTGTTTTTGAGTTCCACAGCACCCGTTGGCCCCATTCTCTTTTTTTGTAAGCTCTGTTCATTGCCAAATTAACAATTAAATATCCTTTTAAATACCAATTCCACCTGGTTTTATGTTCATGTCCGTCTACCCCTAGCTACCGGACGTAACAGTCATGAAAACACAAAATGTGTACTACAGCTATGGGTGTTGTATATAGCAGTGGTCCCCAACCTTTTTTACCTCACGGACCTTTTTCATGTCAGACAATGTTTCGCGGACTGGTCAAGAAGGTCCGACGGGGGTGAGTGTAGTAGTCGTTCGCTGGTGGGCGAAACTGCCGTGCACGGTAAGAGGACAATTGTAAACGTGAAGAAAAACGCCTGGTGACGCGTGGGGAATCTGTCAGAGGGATGAGCGCACATAATTAGGAGAAAATCCGGTCAATTTTCAAAATAAAACATTTTTCAGAAAAAAAATAAATATATAAGCTTTCTGTGGTGCTGCCCGGTACCAAACGGCCCACGGACCGGTACCGGTCCGCAGCCTGGTGGTTGGGGACCACTGGTATATAGTGTATAGTTCTATCTAGTGATGTATGTTTTGGTACGACGTTTGTATAGGCTTGAATCCCTATTTTGTATTCACTCCAATAAAGTTCTGTGTTACAAATTAATAACGAATCCTTCCAGTTCAGTGGTCACCACCCAGCCGACTCCATCGTCTCTCATATCTGTTGGCTCTGGCGAACTGCAGGAGGTCAAGGAGGGGGGCGGTAAATGTTTTTAGGTGGGACTGGACAAGGCGCTTGAAGGACTTCATGACCACAGAGGTCATGGCAACGGGCCTGTAGTCATTAAGTCCTGGGATCCTTGTTTTTTTGAGGACGGGGATGATTGTGGAGGTCTTGAAGCAGACTGGCACATGGCATGTCTCCAGTGAGTTGTTAAAGATGTTGGTAAATGCACAATGCTTCAGGATGGAGGGAGAGACAGTCTGGGCTGGCTGCTTTCCGGGGGTTCTGCGATTTAAATATCCTACTGATGTCCCTCTCCAAAATAGGAGGAATCAGGAAACATTTATTAGCCAAAATAGAGAGAGGTGTCGATGTGATGGAGGATGTGGGGAGTTGTTGGGTGGCAAAGGCCCGTATTGTGCTGGGAGGGGCAGAGTGGGGTGTGTGAAGGCTTTGGATGGGTTCAGGACTGCTCCTTGGTCTTTCAAAACGGCAGTTGAAGTCATTCACCTCGTTAGCCTGAGTGTCCCAGTGCAGCACGAGGAACGGTGTGGTAGGCCCTGCTTGTAGGAGAGTAGCAGTGGTCCAGAGTGTTCTCCTCTCCAGTTGAGCATTTAACTGTGTGTGTTTGGGGAGTTCGTGGCTGACTTTTTCCTTTGTTAAAGTCCACAAGCTCTCAAAAATGATAACACGTAAATGACTGAGATCATCTTTTTAAGGTCTCATCTGCATCTACAAATCTGTATATATTCAGCATTAATTTGAATATTAAAAACACAAAGTCATTAAGAGCTTTGTGGAGAGACTACAGTACAGTGTCAGTATTCACCCCCTAAGCAGGACAAACCAGTTTGTTCAAAGAGGTGTCAGGGCTGCGGTTTGAGCTCACTAACCCCTCCAAATAAAAACAAAACAACAGATATTCATGTAAATATACAAATCAGGCAGAGAGCGTAATTAAAAACAGAGTGGGTGTAGGGTTTAGGAACTGGGTGCTTGTCTCATGAAAAAAGCCAAAAGGGACTTAAATTGAACTTGCATATATGAGTTTTGTTTTATAAAATGTACTATTTGATAATTTTTTACATAAATTATAGAATGTTATTTCTATTATCAATTGGTCCTTGATTTAAAAAAGAAGTAAATTACCTCTGTTGCTGGCAAATCTTAAGAGTGCATTGTAACGAATACTCTTTTCCGACCTTCCTAATGAAGGATGCATGTGTGTGACGAAAAAAGAAATGCTGGAATGCTAAATGAAATATTTCCCAAGCTAAATAATAATAGATGAATACTTTTTTTCTAAGATTAATTGAAAAAATGGTTTGAAGATAAAGACTGATAAATTCATTCAATTCATTTGGAGAAGTCAAATCTTTACTGCATTTTTAAGTTGTTTTGACTGCAACAGGTCAATAGAACTTTGATATCCCACGTGTTGACGGACTCCTCGACACCAGAGATAAGTTCTATTAGGGTTGTCATCCATAAACGTCATGACCAATAATGGAATAATAACTGTAAGTGCAGCTATTTGTGAAAAAATGCATGCAAGAATGATTGTGGCTCAACCCGTTATTTTTATTATTCATTGTCATGCACCTGTCACAAAGTCAAATTCACTTTGAGTGCAAAGATACCAGGGAATAAACCGTTTCTGACCCTTAATCTTTGCTATTGCAGCTAATTTATTGGATAAAAAACAATGCACTGTATACAAAATGGGAAATAACACTAAATTTCTTAATTTAGGTCAACTGAAAGGTCATTATTTTATATTTCATAATTTTATTGTATTTAGGTAGAATCAGTTACTGCAGTGTCACTTGAGTCACTTATTTACCTATCATTTACAGCAATAATCTGTAAATCAACCTTTGACTGTCAAAGTTTGTGTAAAAGCATTGCTTTTTTCTTTGTTATGTTTTTCTTTATTAATTGTGTTCGATCCCATGATTGACAATGTCATTTTTCTTCTTTCTGCTTCAGGCTGGAATGATCCTTGACAATGGAGTAAAGACCACCCAGGCAAACAACAAGGATAAGAGACCCTTCCTCTCTCTGATTGGAGCCAGGTCAGACTGTCACAAACAAACAGTGTGTATGACATCTGGGCCCGGTTTTTCAAAAGGTTTAATCCGGATAAAATTGTCCTTATTATAAATCCTTATTTTTGCGATCCGTGATCACGTGATCCAGTTTACTTTTGAGCCAGTTTTTCAAAGCAACATCGGATTGGATCAATCTGATCCGGATAGTAACTTTTCAGGATCACCAAATCTGGATAACCAGTGCTCAAACAGGATAGGAAATCACAATGTAGAACTACAGATATGTAAAGAGCAACACGTAGAATAGCCAGTGTGGGGTCAATATAAGTTTATTTTTATTTGAAATGAAAACACACACATTTAAAAAAAACTAAAAACAAGAAAAACCCCACTCCATCCTCTTCCAGCAGTCCGCTCATCTGAGACCTACAACACAAACACTGTACATTGAGGATATTTATAAAAAGTTTCAAATATAGATGTATTGAATTTTAAAAAAAGACTTAATGTCAAATACTCCACAATAATTTCAGACTTCCTCATCTGATGTGGAGAGACCAGCTTGTCTGAGCGTAGCCTTTAGGAGGCGGATCTCAAGTCTGGCCTTGGTTTGCTGCAGTTTGGTCAGAGTCAGTTGTTCCTCTGCCAGAACAAGCAAACAGGACGTGCAACAAGGGACACTAGACATTATTTCTGATTTGGATTTGTTTTGGATTTCAAAAATCAGTGATTGCCATTCTTTGCTTTTTTTGGTTATTCTGTTAATCATTGCGTGCATCACTAATAAATATTCTAAAAATAAAAATATTTTAGATTGTGATGAATATATCTATCAATTAGTGACAGAATAAAATGTATTGTTTTTGGTCAATTTTGACAGCTGTTTGGGGGATTATTTTATGAGGCCAAACTCTTTCTACTTTGCTGTAGGCCTATACTGAAAGGCTGAATACGTTAAAGCCTACCTAATCACTGTAGCCTGACGGATGAACAAATAAAATTAAAACCTTATGAATAAATAGGATATCTTGTAAGATACTGCATGATCCAAATATAGTATTATTTGATACATTTTTAAAGTTTTCATTACATTTTGGGCATGAAATCCACGCTGAATCCACCCTTCTGATGGGATCAGTTTAATCCAGATTTTTTGGATCAAAGTGATCCAAATCCTACAAAAATGTTCTGAAAAACCCAAACTAAAGATTTGATCCGTATCAAAACCAAGATTGAATTACGTGATCTTATCCGATTATGTAATCCGTTTTTTCTTTTGAAAAATCCATTTTCAAGATTTGATCCAATCCGTTATCCAAAATCCTAGTGGATTACTTTTGAAAAACCGGGCCCTGATGTCACATCGCACCAATTATAATTCAGCGTGATGGATTGGCAGTCTGTTATGGTCCCTCATACTGTTGTTGAAACAAATGGTTGATGTTGATGTTAACATCAAAATATGTGAGTGTCACTTTAAATCAAGTAGAAGTGTTACTGTTTTGAAATCAACTCAAAGAGAATCGCAAAAGAACAGCAGTCTGTGTAAAAGTTAGTTCCATGTGGTCAGTGTGATCGAACTGATGCGTCATAACCTAACCTCATCATTTCAATACTTCACATTTAAATGATGAGGTTAATTTTCAGTTCCTTGATGCTCTTCAAAGGGAGGAAATGTTGTCTTCCTCTGAAAGCTTTCTTTTTACAAAAAAAAAGTTATTTAGTCTTGCTCAAGGAATATTAACGCAAATCAATTGACTGTGTAATCCTTAGGTTTTACATATATCAAATTTTATTCATTATTCTAAAAAAGGATTCAATAGAAATTGTGTGTATTCAACCAATAAGTCTCATTATGTCAACCAGAATTGTAATCTGAAGGAAGCATAACTTTAAGTGACAGTAGACTTCTCTCTAAATCCATAAATAGCATTAAAATGTGACTGAATTACAATAAGAGTTTTCTGTAATTATTTAGCTGAAGCAGAAGCAGCCCCATGCCGCCCCGCATGTACAGCAAATACTTAGGTATTCAATTCATCTACAAGTGAACACTTTCATCCCTTCTCTGTATGTCTCCTCAATTGCTTAGGTATGGCCCCCACCAGGATGCTGATCCCTTAAAACCCAGAGTCCCTGCCCTAATCCAACATTTTGTAGCCTTCAAGAACCAGGACCACGGAGCCTGGCTGAGGGGAGGAGATGTCTGGCTGGATGACTGCCAGTGAGTGTGCCTAATGCATTGATATAGTGATATTAATTCATTAGTTCAGTGAATGTATGTTTTTGTCTGAGGGCAGTGTCTGGACTTATATTTGTTGAATATATTAGAATATCTCATATCCTACACCTAGTAATAACCTTCAGACACGTGTGTGTGTGTGTGTGTTTGTGTGTGTGTGTGTGAGTGTGTGAGTATTTACTGCGGACCACTGACTGTCGCTCTCCTCTCATAACATTCTCTTTTTCTTGTTTAGATTTGCTGATAATGGAATTGGCCTCACTCTGGCAAGGTAGGAGCCACTCCCTCTTATAATAGAAATTGTATGTATTCACAGTCTTGCTTACACACGCAAACAAACAAACTGTTCATATCTATTAATCGAAATAATTAACTTTTGTTTACTCTCTCACTCTGTAAGTGTAATTGGAAAAACCCATATAAGGAGTTTGTTGAAGATGCACTGGTAAACCTTACCTAGTAATTTGGGGAGGCAAAGGCACAGTTAAAAAGATGAGCTTTGTCGTCTCTAAAAATCTGCATTTTGTTGTTTTAAAATATCAGTTACGCCAAATACAGAGCTTCATTGTGTCAGGTCAGCTAGGCTGTTTCCCAACTCTTACCACGTTTTAACTATGATATGCTTTGGATAAAACCGTCAGCTAAATTACATATAATGTAATGTACAAATCTCTCGAATCCATAAACTATTACCTGTAAAATTCAACCATGAACTCAAAAAAACTTGTTCGATCCAAGATGGCGCCGTTGATGGCCGCCACGGTGCTTCGGTGCGCTTCGTTTTTTGTTGTTTTTGTTGTTAATTACGTTTGCTGCTGCGATTCCCGGAGCTCTTTCACCAGAGATGAGCTCTTGAACATCCGTGGAACAACTTCAGCGGAGTTACTTCCAACTTTCCTGCGCTCACCTTTCGTCACGCGGTGAGACGCCGTAGGAGAGGAAAACGGGCCGGCTCGCTGGTGAGACTCCACAAGCGTGGTTCTCGCACTCCGCTGCCAGGCATCTTTCTCTCCAACGTGCGCTCACTGTGCAACAAACTGGACGAAATTCAGCTGCTGATGATGAGAGACAGAGACTTCTCTACATCCTCCGTCTTGTGCTTCACGGAGACGTGGCTCTGCGGATCGATACCGGACTCCGCGCTCCAGCTGGCGGGCTTCCAGCTGCTCCGAGCGGACCGCAACACGGAGCTCTCCGGCAAGACAAAGGGTGGAGCAATCTGCTTCTACTTCAACAACAGCTGGTGCAACGACGTAACGGTGATCCTAAAACACTGTTCTCCTGATCTGGAAACTTTTTTCATCAACTGCAAACCCTTTTATTCCCCCCGTGAGTTCGCTTCATTCATCCTGGTTGGTGTTTACATGCCGCCGGCGGGCAACGTGCACGAGGCACAGCGGACACTCGCCGACCAGATACGGCGTGTGGAGCGGACCAACCTGGACTCTTTAGTTATTGTCCTCGGGGACTTTAACAAAGGAAATCTCACCCATGAACTTCCTAAATACAGACAGTTTATTAAATGCCCCACCAGAGAGGAGAACACGCTGGATCACTGTTACACCACAGTAAGCAGGGCTCATCACGCCGTCCCTCGTGCTGCACTGGGACACACTGACCACGTCATGGTCCATCTGATTCCTGCATACAGGCAGAAACTAAAGCTCTGCAAACCTGTGGTGAGGGAATTCAAGAAGTGGACCAGTGAGGCGCTGGAGGATCTTCGGGCGTGCTTTGACTACACAGACTGGGATGTTTTCAGGACTGCTACAACTACAAGCCAAAAACCCCCCCACTCCATGAATGACCTCCGCCTGGCCTACGAGCTGAATGAGTTCTACTGCAGATTTGAAAGACAATGTCCTGATCCCATCCCCCACAGCTCCACCAACCTGCTGCAGTCCCCCACCCCTCCCTCCCCCAGCCCATCGGGTGCTCACGCCTCTTCATCTATATCACCTTCCCCTCCCCCACCAGCGACGACCCTCTCTATTCTGGAGAGAGACGTTAACCGGCTCTTTAGAAGACAAAATCCCAGTGAGGCAGCCGGTCCGGACTCCGTCTCCCCTAACACCCTGAAGCATTGTGCTGACCAGCTGGTCCGGTGTTCACTGACATCTTCAACACCTCCCTGGAGACATGCCACGTACCAGCCTGCTTCAAGGCCTCCACCATCATCCCTGTTCCCAAGAAGCCCAGGATCACAGGACTCAATGACTACAGGCCCGTCGCCCTGACCTCTGTAGTCATGAAGTCTTTTGAACGGCTAGTCCTGACCCACCTGAAGTCCCTCACCGACCCCCTCCTGGACCCCCTGCAGTTCGCCTACAGAGCCAACAGGTCTGTGGACGATGCTGTCAACATGGCCCTCCACTACATCCTCCAGCATCTGGACTCCCCAGGAACCTACGCCAGGATCCTATTTGTGGACTTCAGCTCTGCCTTCAACACCATCATCCCGTCTCTGCTGCAGGACAAACTCTCCCAGCTGCACGTGCCCGACTCCACCTGCGAGAGGATCACAGACTTCCCGTCTGACAGGAAGCAGCACGTGAAGCTGGGGAAACATGTCTTAGCCTCTCGGACCATCAGCACCGGTTCCCCCCAAGGCTGCGTTCTTTCCCCTCTGCTCTTCTCCCTGTACACCAACAGCTGCACCTCCAGTCACCAGTCCGTCAAGCTCCTGAAGTTTGCGGATGGCACCACCCTCATTGGACTAATCTCTGGTGGTGATGAGTCCGCCTACAGGTGGGAGTCTGACCATCTGGTGTCGTGGTGCAGTCAGAACAACCTGGAGCTCAACGCTCCAAAGACAGTGGAGATGGTTGTGGATTTCCGGCGGAACAGAGCCCCACCCTCCCCCATCACCCTGTGTGACTCCCCCGTCACTATTGTGGATTCCTTCCGTTTCCTGGGCTCCATCATCACCCAGGACCTCAAGTGGGAGCTGAACATCAGCTCCATCACCAAGAAGGCTCAGCAGAGGTTGGTCTTCCTGAGGCAGCTGAAGAAATTCAACCTGCCAAAGACGATGATGGTCCACTTCTACACGGCCATCATCGAGTCCATCCTCTGCTCCTCCATCACCGTCTGGTACGCTGCAGCCACAGCCAAGGACAAGGGCAGGCTGCAGCGTGTCATCCGCTCTGCAGAGAGGGTGATCGGCTGCAATCTGCCGTCCCTGCAGGACTTGTTCGTTTCCAGGTCTCTGAAGCGTGCTAAAAAGATCGTGGCCGACCCCTCTCACCCCGGACAAAAACTGTTTGTGCCCCTTCCATCTGGCAGGAGGCTGAGGTCCATCAGGACTAAGACCTCCCGCCAACAGTTTCTTCCCGTCGGCAGTCGGGCTCATCAACAGAGCCCGGTCCCCCACTGACTGACTATAACATTCCACCGGTCACTCCCCTTCACACTGCACATGCCACTTTAACTGTAATTCATCACTTTGTCGTCACTCGTCACTTTGTTACTTGTCTGTTACTTCGTTCGTTAGTGCACTTTATGCTTAATATTTTTCTTTTTAACTTTTTTAATATTTAAAATGTTTAACTTTATTCCCTTGTTTTATACTAACCCATAGCCTTATTCTACTAACCCATTGCATTAGCATTTGATTTTACTTTATTTTATTACTTGTGCACTGCTGTCTTGTCTGTCTACTGTCGCGCACTAACCGCCAAGACAAATTCCTTGTATGTTTGGCATATTTTGGTAAATAAATGTTTCCTGATTCCTGATTCCTGAAAAGTACTGTATTTCACACTTTCATTGGTGCAAACACTTTAATAAGATGTTTTTTAACAGTATTCTCTTTACACAGTAGCAGTTAAATGTGTATTGTAAATCTCAACATTAATGTAATCAAATACCAAACCAAACCCAACAAAGGTTATTTGCCATTGCATTAACGTTTTATCTAGTTTGTTATAGAAAAAAAGTTACCTTCTAACTAACATGACGTACAATAGACAATATTCAATCGTCTTTGTTCAGTAGCAGATGTCCCTCTTTGAGTGAACTGGTCCAGCTCTAAAGTAAACACCTGAGACTCACTGTACAGAGAAGTCCATGTCCGTCTGGAAGAGATTTAAAATCTGTGCTTCCCTTGCCATTATAGAATCCATCCCCCCCAATAGTCAAGTCTGGAAGTTTGTCTTTTCACGTTTATCTACTTGGAAAAAAGGATTTTTCTATCCACCTTTTGCTGTGCACAGCAGTTCCGTCCCGGTGGACACACACATGCTCGCACACACAGGTGGGCACGCTCCCACCAGCGGACAGAGCCTGCACGCCTACCCACCCATGATCGGGCAGTCCGTTCACCCCCAAAAGTTCTAAACAAAGAGAAAACTCTGAAAATGAAAATGTCCAGGTTTGCTACCTTTCTCCATTTTTCTGCCTTCACCAGTCGGTTCATCTGAACTTGAAAATCAGCTTAGGACCATGCCTGTGCTGCAGCATTCTGAATTAACTGAAAAGGCTTAAGAGACTTAAAGCAGCCTGATGATAAAACATTGCATTAATCTAATCCAAGATGGCGCCGCAGATGGCTGCTGTGCTGTTCGGTTTTATTCTTTTTTTTTCCTGGGATTCCCGGAGCTCTTTCACGAGAGATGAGCTTATGAAAAACAATTCCAGCGGAGTTACCTCCAACTTTTATTTTTTCTTCCGTGGAATTACTGGACATTCTCGTCAAAGGTGCCCTCACCTTTACTGACACGGTGAGATGCCGTAGAAGAGGTAAACGATCTGGCTCGTTAGTGCAACTCCGAAAACGTGGTTCTCGCACAACGCTGCCAGGCATCTTTCTCTCCAACGTACGATCACTGTGCAACAAACTGAACGAACTTCAGTTGCTGGTGAGGAGAGACAGAGACTTTCCTGCATCCTCCGTTTTGTGTTCCAGCTTCTCGGAGCTCTCCGGCAAGACGAAGACTGGTTCTACTAGTGATTCTTAAACACTGTTCTCTGTTCTCACTGTGATCTGGAATCCTTTATCATCAACTGTAAACCCTTTTACTCCCCCTGTGAGTTTGCTTCATTCATCCTGATCGTTGCACATGCCACCGGCGGGCAACGTGCAGGAGGCACAGCGAACACTCAATGACCAGATACGGCGTGTGGAGCGGACCAACACAGTCTCCTTAGTTATTGTTCTTTAACAAAGGAAAAGTCAGCCATGAACTTCCTAAATAGACAGTCCTGACTCTATCCCCCACAGCTCCACCAACCTGCCCCAGACCAGAATCCTTCCCTCAGCCCACCAGAGGCTTACACCTCTGTATCAACCTTCCCACCCCCCTCCCCAGTAACGACCCTCTCTATTCTGGAGAGAGACATTAACGGGCTCTTTAAAAAACAAAAACCCCGCAAAACAGCCTGCCCGGAGTCTCTCTACCCCCACAGCTTGAAGCACTCAGTGTGTTTACATGATGGTATAATTCGAATCTTTGCTTAGTCAAACTATGCTATCTTTCGGGGGGAGGTGCTATTATCCCAATATACATGGCAGTAAATAAATCGAATCATTGGCGGAAAGCATGTCATGTCCGATACGATAGGTGGCGCTGTTTTCATTACAACTAGTTGTGATACAGCATTTCCGCTTGACCGCTTCACCACTACCAACAACAACATCAACATTACGAGAAAGATGGCGAACGGAGAGCAAGGTGAAGCTACAACCCTCTACTATTTTTGCATGATGTTAATAGGAGTACAGCGAATGCCAATGGCGCTATTGGCTGATTTGATAACGGAGAGAAGACGCCGTCGGGATCTCAAGCATGCGCAAAGACGCAAAGTCCAGTTCCTTATCCGATTCACCGTTACATGCCGCAATAGTCAAACTATCAACTGGATCGGATCGAGTTATCCAGGGGTGTTAATCGGATCGTAGTCGGACCGCACATAGTCGGACAAAGGTGTTTACATGAAACGGATAATTCGATTTCAGTCCGACTAAGCCAGTTATTCGAATCCATGTAACCACGCTGACTGCCAACAGATCTGTAGATGATGCTGTCAACATGGCCCTCCACTTCATCCTCCAACAGCTAGGAACCTGCCCAGGAACCTACGCCAGGATCCTGTTTGTGGAATACAGTTCTGCATTCAACACCATCATCCTGTCTCTGCTGCAGGATAAGCTCAGCAGCACGTGCCCAACTCCACCTGCAAGTGGATCACAGACGTCCTGTCTGACAGAAAGCAGCATGTGAGGCTGAGGAAACATGTCTCAGCTTCTCAGTCCGTCAGCACCGGTTCCCTCCAAGGCTGTGTTCTTTCCCCTTTGCTCTTCTCTCTGTACACCAACGGCTGCACCTTGAGCAACCAGTCCATCAAGCTTATTCAGGAATCAGGAATCAATTATTGCCAAAATATGTCAGACATACAAGGAATTTGACTTGGCGGTTGGTGCGTGACAGTGGACCGTATGACAATAGACTACAAGACAGCATTGCACGAGTAATAAAATAAAATAAAATGCTAATGCTATGGGTTAGTAGTATAAGGCTATGGGTTAGTTTAAAATAAAAGAATAAAGTTAAAAAATATTAAAAAAAATAAAGTGCACTAACGAACAGGAAGTGACAAAAGTGTTGAGTGAAAAGTGAACAATCTTTTTAGCTCGCTTCAGGGTCCTAGAAGCGAACAAGTTCTGCAGGGAGGGCAGATTGCAGCCGATCACCCTCTCTGCAGAGCGGATGACACGCTGCAGCCTGCCCTTGTCCTTGGCTGTCGCTGCAGCGTACCAGACGGATCTTTTCTGTACAACATGTAACT
This sequence comes from Gasterosteus aculeatus, assembly GCF_964276395.1. Taxonomy (NCBI): domain Eukaryota; kingdom Metazoa; phylum Chordata; class Actinopteri; order Perciformes; family Gasterosteidae; genus Gasterosteus; species Gasterosteus aculeatus. Next base: position 1,813,477 of record NC_135700.1, read on the forward strand.
TCCTAATGCCACAACTCTCTGCAACAGGATGCAATGATAAATGCTGTCAAACGCAGAACTAAGGTACAACAAGACAAGAACAGAGACGAGTCCTTTGTCGGATGCAAGTAGGTCACTTGTCATTTTCACTAGTGTTAGGTAAAAATGCCATGACATATTATAAATGTGGAGCAGATTAGATATTTATTTCCAACCACTTCAATTTTTATGGTGAATTATAGTATTTTGCCAAAGCACCATGCTCCCATAGTTTAATACTACAGGGCCGCCTAGTCTTCAAAAATGGTGTTTTTCACATTTCTTTAATATGAGACCCCAAAATGTTCACCAGTCCTGATACGCATTTCAAATTTACTAACTTTTGGGACGTGATAAAGCTCCCAAAAAGGCAGAACACTGGAAAGAATAATAATAATAATTCCATGAAATACAAGAATACGGGGTATAATAAAATGATATCCAGCCCCCCAGAAAATATATGTCTATCATAACTGGCCCACTGTTTAATAGGACACACACGTCCCAGAAGGCACTGCAAAGATACTTGCGACAAATCTAGTGACTTCTCTGGCGTTCTAACTCTGAAAGCACCTGCCATTCTCTAGTTACTGTCGTAAACGGACAGCGGGTGCAACCGTGAGCCTGCCCAAAGCATCACAGACCTGTGCTTTCACGATAGTCTCGCTCAGCCCTTGTTGCTGGAGTCGGTTTGCCTTGTTTGTTGAGCTGGTGTGCCGTAATGAAAGAATATAACTTGATCTTTTTGAAATGGTGTCTGGCTAGAAAAGTATTTGCCCATGGGTGGGTGCGCCAGGAACCGCAGGGTTTGCGGTTTGAACCCCAGCTGCTCCATGTTGCATGTCAGTGTCAAAAAAAGTGTCCCTGATCAAGACACCTAAACCCTACCTGCTCCCCGGGCGCCTTTACAGCAGCCCACTAGTCTCAATGTTTGGGATGGGTTAAATGCAGAGAACAATTTCCTCTATGTGAATTAAATTTGCCATGTATTATTGTGTATAAAAACTCCTGTGGTATGTTGAGATCTTCTGCTGTCAGTCTCCAGTCAGTCTCCAGCATTCAGAACCATACAATAGCATTCAGAACCATACAATAGGCTGGATAAAACACAGTACTGATGGGCTCAGTACTTTTGAAAGTGTTTATTGCCTTATTAAGACCATTCTTTTTCTTTATCTACAGAAAACAATGTTGCATATAAACATGTATTCTTTTGCACTGTTTATCAAATGTTGACCCTGATTGGCCCTCAACGTAGTTTTTAATTTTGGCTTTTACTTTACTTTTACTTTTGTGATTGAGTTTGACAGTGCTGTCATAGATTATAATGGACCTTCTACCCAGTCACCCAGGAGCATGACAATCATTTTATTGATTTATTTATTTTACCATGCCCTGCTCCGTTATGTAGTGTGTAGTGACACAAAACTAGCTAACACATACACACTCCAAAATTAGACAAATAGATTAAACAGTTATTAATGCTTATCCATGAGCCATGCAGAGGAAATGAAGCTTGTCCTCTTACAGTACAGTAATATATTCATCATAATGATGTCTTTTCTGGCCCGGTAACCGCTCAGCCTATGTTGACCTGCTCATTCACGCTGCTTTGTGTTCTCAGTCTGTAGTTGTATCTTATCTGTATCTTTATCTGAAATGTGTTGTTTTCTTTGTTATGAAAACAGAGAAGCATGTCATCTTTATTATACAGTAAACGTAATCTATCTGTGTGTCTGTGCAGTGGAGGGACGTTTCCAGATGATGACGGCTCTCGTCAGCAGGTGAAAAACTCGCTGTTTGTTGGGGAAAGTGACAATCGGGGGATGCCTCTCCTTGACAACAACATCTGGGGCCCCGGGGGCTCTGACCTCACTGGCAGAACACTACCTCGTGGCATGTATGTGACACAGCCTATTTGAACTTCTTGTTTTGGTTTCACAGATGCATCAGGTATTAAATGGTTAGATATTGTATTTTCCTTACCTTGGTATCGAGGACCCAAAAGTTGTCATTCAACCATTGATTTAGAGGCATTTAAACATTTGCATGAACACTAGTATTGTGGTCATGGTCCGGATTTTGGATGTCGTGGTAATGTGTTTGCCCATGTAGACATCATATCCTTGTGAAAGAGACATGGCCCTTGTCCTAGTTTATAGGAATCTAGATGTGCCTTTTACCAATAGTTCAATATAAAAATCTTGACACATTCGCTTCACAACACCTCATGCATATTTATGATCATCTTTTCATCACTACCATCATAATGCCTTGACCGGCCAAAGGAAGCCTAATAGTATGTGTAGATAGGTTTTAGAGCGCCAGCGCCCATTTAATTCTCTGATAACATTCAGTACAGCTTGTTAAATACACCAGAACCCAGACAACTAGAGCCCAGGAGGGTTCTCCAGTTGTAACTTTTTATTTAGAAGAGACATACCTGTCATACCAAACAACATTCAACACTGTAGTCACAGCTCTGGCAGCAATTTGGGTTTAGGGACAACCAAGGAGACTTCGCCGTGAGATAGCGGTGCCGTGGATCAAATTGCTTATTTTCTGACTGAAGGACAGCTTTGCTCTACAGTTACATTTTTAATTTAGCTGAAGCTTTTATCTAAAGCGGCTTACAATAAGTGCATTCAACCAAGAGGGTAAAGACCCAGAATAACAAGAATGAAGAAACCCAAAATTCAAAGTACTATAAGTAAGTGGCATCATAAGTGCTAACTAAGTATTACCTTGTGCAGGAATAGTTGGTAGAGTGTTTTTAGTTAGCATCTGAAATTGTATAGGCTTTCTGCAGTCCTGATGTCATTGGGGAGCGTATTCCACCATAAAGGACCTGGGACCGCAAATGGTTGGGATGTCGTTGAGAGATTAGCTCTCTCTGAGGGAACATCAAGCAGATTGGCAGATGCACAGCAGAGTGAGAGGGCAGGGACGGTAAGGTTTGCAAGGATCACCACGTTACAGTGTTGTTGCTGTAATGTTGGTAGTGAGGGGAATTTTACTTTCGAGTGTTCTACCGAGGTTCATAGCAGTCAGGTATGGGGTCAGAACACAGTGGTCAAAGGTAACTGTCAAGGGGTTGATGGAAGAGCCTTTCCCTGGAAGGTTCAGTCTTCAGGTTCAGTTCAGTCTTCAGATTAATTTTCGGGTGGTGCGGGCCATCCACTGAGGCAGATTCGTGCTCCTACTAACCTAATCCATAGGTCTCAGATTGAGGAAAGTGGATGACAAAACCGAGGTAGTTGGTGTTCAGAAAGAAGAGGAGGGGTGAAGGACAGAAGCTCGAGGGACCCAGTGGTGGGAGCACAAGGTTCAAGTGAGCAGGTGGTTGGGCGGACAGAGGATACCAAGGTAAGAACTTGGTCTCGGGACAAGGGGGTGAAAGAGAAGTGAAGGGGATTAAGATGAAGTGTCAGAGTCTCAGTTACTTGAGTAAAAACAAAAAGTAAAAACAAAAATCCCAAATTCAAATTTTGTTTCCAGGAAACAAAACAGAAATCGTACTAACCAGCAATCTAGATACAAGAGTAATCTAGCAGAGAAGCCTATTTAACGAATACAATTTTCCTAAACCCAGTTAATCTAGTCAGATGAAGCCCTCAAATCCAAATGCCTCACCACTGATTAACAAAATTTTGTTTTGCCATAGGAAAGGAAAATCCAACTTCTAGCATTGAAAATGTGTATATGTATAGGTCTGTAAGTTTTATTATTTTATTGACTGTTTAATATGATGGTAAATACCCCAAATGTCCAGTTTATTCTCCTTAATTCCTGTATATTCCCATGGAAAGTTTCCAATTTTTAATATTCCCGAAGTTTTGCAACCTTTCGTACACTAGACAAGATACCTTTTGTGCTGCAAATCTGGACATGTCTTTGCAATGCAATTACTGAAGTGCATTCAAACTGAAACAGCGGCCGCTCTTCATGAAGAAGCAAAGTGAGGACATTTAACACTTTTCCAGTCAAAGCTTTTATACCCCGTAGGTTGATTGCAGATGGAGAGCCAGTTAAATAAAGACTTGCTGAGCTAGAAAGTACAGGGGGAATGATCTCATCAGCAGTATTATCAAAGATTCTTCTATTGTGTGGGAAAAGAGATGATTGTAATGATATTATATCATCATAATATCATTATTGTTTTACACAACTAGTTCCATGGCGAGTGAGTCAGCTGTACACACATTTCTTTCCTCAATCAGAGTTCAGTTAGAGTTAGTTGGGGTATCTTTGTATTTCTAAATTTGTGTTATTTACTTTGGTGGTGTAGGTCTGCACTTGAATATGTCCCAATGACCACACTAAATAAATGTGCAAAACAGACACTGTCTTTTTCAATTGGAATTAGCATCCAGACTAACCTCAAGAATGGTTACAATGGCTAAAGTTGTTTTAACTCCATCAAATTGCTGATGGGTCTATGTGTGTGTGTGTGTGTCTGTTTCCCTGCAGAGATTTTCCTATCCGAGGCATGCAGATCTACGATGGGCCTATCAACATGCAGAATTGTACGTTTCGGAAATACACAGCGATGGATGGACGGCACACCAGTGCAATTGGCTTCAGGCTCAACAACTCATGGCAGAGCTGCCCCAACAATAATGTGTCTAACATCATCTTTGACCGCGTACCAGTGAGTTAGCATCTAGGTTTTGATTTACAACCTTTATCACAGAACAGGCCACGGGAGGCCCCGCTGGTTCCCCCTCCCCGTCTGCAGTGTCAGACGACCCCGCGTCACCGATGAGCACAGCACACATACCGCTTAACCCTGTTGGTCGTGAACGCACCCCCGCAGCCCGCTCCATTAGCTTATCAAACCCCGGCCAATCTGTACCCAAAATTACGGGGTGCGTCAGGCGGGAGCTAACCGCGACCTTTACTCTATGCTTTTTCCCCATATACCTAATTTCCACTGATACTATAGGATACTCGTAAACGTCCCCATACCTTATTTTCACCCGCGCTGCCTCCACCAATGCCTCCGGCCGAACCAGGCTCTGGTGAATCATAGACTGCGTACAGCCCGAATCTGCCATCGCCTGGCGTGTACCCCCCTGGATTCTTACCTGGAACGCGGTACGTCGCTCCCGGACCGGGGGCAGGTGCCGGAACGCCGGCAACTCGGATCACCTGTCCCACCTCCGTCAGCGGGAACTCTCTCCGGAGGTGTCCGAGCCGCCCGCACCTCCAACACTCCTTTTTAATGTTGCCGTAGTCGCGCCGCGGCGCCGGTAGCAGCCCCATGGCCGCGGTCTGTGCCTCCCCGGTCAGGAGAGGCAAAAGCCGCACCGGCCACTCCCCCGCCGGCCATCTGCATGGCTCCGCGTCGCCTCGAAGGCCTCCAGGAACGACTGGACGTCGTCCCCCGCTGCCATTCGGTAGAGCGCGAAGCCGGCGAGCGCCGCGGGTCCCTGTGTCGGGGGCGCGGCCGCGGGCCAGCTGTTCCAGCGCCTGGGCCTGTCTCCCCATCTGGGCCTGGAACGCCTTCGGGAACCGCCGGTTAGCCTCCGCCTGCCCTCTCTGGATGGCCGCACGTTCCGGCCGAGCACCACAATCGGCTGGGCCCCTGCTGGTGGTGGTAGTCTGCCATGTCCACCCCCCAGCCATGTTGGGTACCACTGTAACAGGTTGGTCCTGTGGGGGGTCCCGGAATGACGAGGATGCAGTAGGAGGTTTCGATATACAATCTTTATTTTCTGTTTCCACACAACACACGTCCGGTTCCAGCCTCCTCGCCTGGCTGAGTTCTCCTCGCTCGGATCACTCCTACTTAAGGACAAACACACACACATTACCTCCACCTGAGGCCAATTATGCCTTCTACTGGCACCGTTCCCCGAGCCACTCCCCTCTCCGTCCCCTCTGCAGCTGAGCCAAACCACGCCCGCCACCACATCCATGAAATATTACTCTACAGTTTCTGAGAAAAGTAAAGAGGAAATCAGTAAAAATTACATGATATTTGTCATTTCCCAATCTTTGAACCATCTTTAAACCAGATCCATAAAAGGTCACTTGTTCCTTGTTCAAGTTGGCCTCTATGCCCATGTCGATTTCCATGAGAATATCAAAGTAAATGAAATCAGTAACAATGACATGATATTCGTATTCTCTCAATCTTTGTCTTTAGACCAGATCTCTGTCTTTAAACCTTGATCCAAAAAAGGTAACACTCAGGGTTCATACACATTTTGAACGGTGGATTTCCATGACTTTTCCATGACTTCAAACTAAATTTCCATGACCAAATAAGTGTGAAATCTCAGTGTATACATGAAAATTGTGAGAAAATGGCAACTCAATACCAACAACAATGAGAATACCAAAGCATACAGTGTTTCCCCCACCATTCAATTCGGTCTCAAGATGTTATAATTATACAATTATCCACTATGGATGAGTATTGTTTGGGGTTTTCCTGATACCAGTGCTAAAACGATACTTATAAAACATACCGGTGCCTAAACAATGCCTAAAACAATACTCGTTTTCCATTATTTTACTTCAAATTATGGACAATACATGAACTGTTAACAGTTTACAGTAGACATACAGTCTCTGTAAGAGCCGGAAGTGTATGTATTACTTCATTGGAATTTTGGGAATATTAATCATTTAATTTATGGTCATTGTGCAGGAACTAAAGATATGTAACTTGTATTGAACGCATTTATGTTGGATTGACGCTCCTTGTGTGTCTCCATGTATTGATGTCGTGATTGCAGTAGGTGCAACACAGAAGAGCTGCATTAGGCACAAGAGCATATCGTTTATCTGGCGTGTGACAGAATGTAGTAATTGTATATCATGTTGACACATTGCAGCATAAAATAAACACAAAACAAAACAAAAAGAATCAAATGGTCTTCATAAAGGAGGAAAATTAAGTCACGTGTCAGCAGCTTAATACGGCTCAATGACAAAGAACACCGAAGCAACGCCGCCATGCCCTCTGTTTACAACTTGGAACTGCTGCTAGCAGACGGGCTGTGCACGTCGGAAAATGTTGGTGTCGCGTACAGCGCCGGTGGCCGAAGAGAGAGACGTGCTGCTCTGCATGGTGGCTTCGCTAGCAGTCAGATTGAGCACTCTTGAATACAGCGTATTCGCCGGTCACACTCTTCATTCGACCCCTCCTTTTCCCACCCTACAAGTCCCTACTGCCCTTTATTGGGGAGGGAGACACGCACACACACCCACACCCACAGAGATTAAGCTCAGCTGAGCCCCCCCACCCGACGTAGGCCCGGGGAGTCATCCGGCTCAACCCCCTCCACCTGCTGGAACAAAACGGCCCCCAGCCTTCTGTTCAACGCATCAGTCTGCAAAGTAAAGGGAAGAGAGAAGTTAGGTCCGTGAAGAAGTTCCCCACAGAGAGCCTGCTTTATTTTCTCAAACACCCACTGGCACTGCTCCGTCCACTGGACCAGATCTGATGCACCTTTCCGGGTCAGGTCGGTCAAGGGGCTGGCCAGCTCCGCGAAGGTCCGGATGAACCGTCTGTAGCCGCCTCACTTATCGCAGTCTTGTCCACCTGAGGGCGCTCCTGCCCACCACCCAAGTGGTACCCCAAATACCGTACCTCTCTCCGTCCAACAGCACACTTCCCTGGATTGGCAGTGAACCCAGCCTGCCTCAGGGACTCCAGCACCGCGCCCACCCGGTGCACATGCTCTGCCCAGGTGGTGCTGTGAATGATGACATCATCCAGGTAGTGGCAGCATACGCAGAGTGCGGACGCAGCACCCGGTCCATGAGGCGATGAAATGTGGGTGGGACACCGACGAGGTCCGAACAAGCCGAAGGGAAGCGTGGTGAAAGTGGAGAACGCCGTTTTTTCCTTGGACTCTGGTGACAGAGGAATCTGCCAGTAGCACTTCCACGGTCGTAAAGAAAGATGCAGTGCCCAGTCGGTCCAGGAATTTGTCGACCTGGGGCATTGGGTAGGCATCAAAACGCGTCACATCATTCACCCTACAATAGTCCACGCATTATTCTTGACCACCAGAACAATGGGGCTACACCATCACTGTGGGACTCTTCTATTACCCCCCATCTCCAGCATAGCAGCCAATTCCCACTTTTCTTTGTGCTCAGGTAGCCAATAGGGCCGTGAATGCACCGTCACGCCCGGAGGAGTCTCGATCTGGTGTGCGATGAGGTTTGCGTGACCTGGCAGAAGGGAGAAAACGTCAGTAAATTGTTGTTGCAACACGGCAATGTCTGCCCTCTGGTCACGGAGAGATGGTCTTCATAAAGGAGCGAGGCCGGATTAGCCGATTTTGGGACCTCAGGCCCCAGTTCCTCTCTCTCAGATACTGCAGACGCCAGAGAAACAGGCTCCACCTCCCTCCATGCTTTCAAGAGGTGGAGGTGGTATATCTGTGTATCTCCGCCCCTCCCAAAACGCACCACCTCATAGGTGACATCCCCAACCCGCCGTGTGACCATAAAGGGCCCTTGCCACTGGAACTCGAGTGATTGAGATAGGCGCCACGAGGCACCCGGTGCAGTAAACGCAAACGATTCCCGAGAAGCTGGGGGGAGCCCTTGGGAGAGTTTTCTTTTCTTTGTGAGAGAGAGGGGCCCTTAAGTGTTAAAAAAAAAAAAAATGAATAGAAGTGTTTCCGGTGGTGAATAGCCAAGGTGAACAGCCTCTGGCTTGTAAAATCAAGGTAAGTAAGGGAAGTTGGCAAATCCTTAACCGGCTTGGCAGGTCGGGTTGGGGGAGCAGTCGCTCCTTCACCCCACCATCGGAAGCACGGCCTATTATTATTATTATTGAGGGTCGGGGCCTCCTTTAAAGGCAAAGGCCACTACTGCGACAGTGACTAGGAATGACAATCAGGAATCAGGAAACATTTAATGCCATAATGTGTCAGACATACAAGGAATTTGACTTGGCGGTTGGTGCATAACAGCAGACAGTACGACAATGGATGACAAGACAACAGTGCAAGAGGAATAAAATAAATTATATAATGCTATGGTTTAGTAATATAAGGCTATGGGTTAGTTTAAAAATAAAGGAATAAAAGTTAAAGTTTAAAATATTTTAAAATAAAGTGCACCAGGGAACAGAAAGCGACAAATGAAAGTGACAAGTGAAAGTGACGTGTGCAGTGTGAAAGAAAGTGACCGGTGGGATGTCAGAGTCAGTCAGTGGTGGACCGGGCTCTGTTGCTGAGCCCGACTGCCGACGGGAAAAAACTGTTCGTGTGGCGGGTGGTCTTAGACCTGATGGACCTCAGCCTCCTGCCAGATGGAAGGGACACAATCAGTTTCTGTCCGGGATGAGAGGGGTCGGCTACGATCTTTTTATCGTTTTAGCTCGCTTCAGGGACCTAGAAGCCAACAAGTCCTGGAGGGACTGCAGATTGCAGCCGATCACCCTCTCTGCAGAACGGATGACACGCTGCAGCCTGCCCTTGTCCTTGGCTGTGGCTGCAGCGTACCAGACGGTGATGAAGGAGCAGAGGATGGACTCGATGATGGCCGTGTAAAAGTGCACCATCATCGTCTTTGGCAGGTTGAATTTATTCAGCTGCCTCAGGAAGAACAACCTCTGCTGAGGGAAATTCTTATACAACCTTTGACCTCAGCCTTTAATTTTCTCAGAAACTGTACAGTAATATAGCACCTCAGGAACATTGCACGGCTCAAACCCTCCCTCTCCTCTGCCACCACCGGAATTCTCATCCATGACCTCATAACCTCCAGACTAGACTACTGCAACAGCATCCTCTACAGTTCTCCAAACGAAATCCTCAATAAACTTCAATATATTCCGAACTCTGCCGCTCGACTGCTCACATCCACCCGCCACTATGAACACATACGAACAGACCCCGGTCCTATGCAACCTCCCCTGGCTCCAGGTAAAATACAGGACTTCTAAGTAAGTTTGGTAAATCTCTAGTCTGGTTTAAAGAAGGTTCAAAGTTTGGGAAATGAGGAATATCCCCAGACAATCCCATTGATACAATATAGAAAACCCTACAAGCAACTATAAATGTATGCCTTTCACTCATTCCTCAACTATAGATCACTTCTCGGGTGTTTTTTGGGGAGCCAGGTCTCTGGTTCAATAAGATGCAGATGGACGGGGACAAGACGACCATCTTCCACGATATTGATGGTTCAGTCAGCGAGTACCCCGGAGTCTTCCTGGTTAAAGAGGACAACTGGTTGCTCCGTCACCCTGACTGCATTGACGTGCCTGACTGGAAGGCTGCTATCTGCACCGGCCGCTATGCACAGGTGAGACAGTGGGCGACAAACTTTGGGCGCTTTCATCCTCAAAAATCTGCCTTCACAAGCACCGATCTACTGCTTGCCAGTGCCACCTTTTGTCATTAGATTATCACAAATTCCGTGTCCCAAGCATAGTTCTTTTCAAACATGATTGGACATATAGTGCATCATATAGTAGATACAAAAATGCGAAATTTTTTCTCGGATCATGGTAGTTTCAAATGTTTTATATTTAACAGTTTAAGAAACAGTACCAAGACACAGAACAATTTCAGCAAACAAAAGTCAGATTATAAAATGTTGATTTTACATAGCATTGCTTATTTTCTGACTGATAAATACTTATTTTTTTCTAAAAACATTTTTAAAACGACAATTTCCTATGTAGCCAAACTTTACTGAACCATCTGAGCTGCAAAAACAATATAAGACCACTGTTTATGGTACACTCCTATGAGACGATTCGCTAAAATCATGTATCAAGCATGTTGGCACGCTTTTTATTGCACATTAGTGCATGTGAGCATGCCCCACTTGTTGGCTCACAGCTGATACGCCGCCCAGACCAACAACCTGGTCATAGAAGTGTATCACTCACCCTGCCAGTGTTCACACTCTTAGCATTGTTTGCCTTCGCTATGTTGAGAGCCATTGATAGGTAAGTGATACTCCCAATCTGTATTCATCACGATTAAATTGAACACATTTAGTTAAATATTATTACTGGGTGCAACTTTTAAAAACAAATTGTTCAAATTGAATCTATGCTCCAGATCTATGTCCAGACACGTAACCCCGCCAACCTTATCATGCACATGGTGAGGGATGAGTACCCTGATCGGCCCTTAACGCTGGAGGGCGCACTGGGGAAGAAGAAACACTACCAACAGTTTCAGCCAGTGATCACACTGGCCAAAAGCTACACTATCCACTGGGATCAGGCAACACCTGCTGAGGTCACCATCTGGCTCATCAACTTCAACAAGTCAGTGATAACACAAACAGCACCTGTGCCGGCACTCACACACTCATGGCAGACACCAGCCTCACATGAAGCAGATAAGAAATAAGAAAGAAATATTAGATTAGAAATAACATGGTATGATGACTTTACAATTTAATAATAATAATAATACCCATTTTTATACCAATAATACAAATTTTTATACCAATAACAATACCAATTTAGTTTTTCAAATATCACAATTTTCACAATGCTGTAGAGAACAGATCAATTGAGGAACACAATTGGATTCGTCAAATTTTGGCAGTTATGAGGCTGGCGCATGCTTCTGCGTTGTTACGCAGTCCTGTCGACGCACACCTATTTATGGTTCTAAAAGGCTTGCGTGTGTTGCAGAGCAAATCACCTCCAGAACAACAGGTGGAGTAACGTTTTTTGTCGAAGATGACCTAGAGAGTGACGTCTTTGTGTGTGGAAGTCGTTGGTTTGTTGTTTATTTATCATAGACTTTATTGCCCCGTGCATCGCCACTTCTGCTTTTCATCGCGAACACATTTATCCCGTATTTTCCTCCACAACTTTGTTCCCCTCGACCAGCAAACCGACGTTTGCGGCGATCTCCCTCCATGAATCAGAGGTCATCCGCGCGTCCTTATAGTCCACCAATGACGGGTTGTAGAAGTGGTCATATTTACGCATTTCTTCCGACAAAAGCTCTTCAATCTGATCTTCGTTTTAATAATATTCTAATATATGCTATGAAAACGGAAATGTGAGACCCCGTAAAGGCTGTAGTTAGAAGACCAATCGCAGCCTTGCGGGCAGCAGGAGGCTTACGTTGAAACAGTGTTAATTTTGGCAGCTATTTTTTATTTAGTCTTAGTCTTTAGACAAAAATGGATATTAGTTTTAGTCACATTTAGTCATTTTTTTCCTTCTTAGTTTTAGTCGACAAAAACTAGACTAAAATGTAATTAGCTTTAGTCTAGTTTTAGTCACATTTAATAGCCATATTAAACTCCTTTTATGTGGCCCAGGGACCCCCTGTGTTGTGTCTACAACTGCATAATAGTCTAGCTTGCAGTACTTGGTTGTCCATTAGAAGTCCCTCCTAGGACAGGGGGTCGGCAGACTTTTTGACTCGCGGGCCACAATGGGTTGTAAAGTGTGACAGAGGAGGCGGGCCAAGAACAAATGGTTGAAGTGTTTGCGTGAGCTAATATAAATGACATGTGAAAAATCATTAAATGAAAGGATTTGGATTTTAACAAATAGCAAAGCATTTATTTGCATAAGGCAATTTAGCAAATTGGCAAGTGTGTAAAGTCAACTTCATGAGGACCAGGGATCTAAACGCAACACTTTGTTGTCTTTGGCTGTTTACTTGCAATGCTTTCAACATGGCCACCGGAAACTTCATGGTCCTTTATTGTTTCCACTGTGAAATTGCTTGTCCCAACAAAAGACCCCTTAACGTCCTACTATCTTTGCAATAGATTATTTTCTTGGCTGCAAAATAAACCAGCCATTCTAAACTGGACCCCCACTTTTCATTCAACAGTCTTTTCTTTCTCTTTGTGTCTTTGTTTATTTTTTGGTTTCACGGCCAGTTCTTCTCTCTTGTGTCCTGCGGGTTTTCCTCCACCTGCTCTGTGCCGCCACGTCCTTCACCTGCACTACGCAGTTCTATCAAAAGGATCCACCTGTCACGTGTGTGCGCGCCTCTATGTTGCTTAGTAACGAACGTACGGTGGCCGAGAAGGTTTAACACCGTCTTCTCACGATGTGGCGTGTGAACTATAGTTGAAATGCGTGAGGCTTCAGAACCTGCAATGAGTTTATTATGTTAGACATGTTTGGAGAAGCGTGTAACGGGCCTTCTCATCCACCGAGGAAACGTTGCCTCCCATCGCCAGAGAACAGAGCAGAAGGTCCGCATGGATCTCTGCTGGCCGACAGCCTGTTTAACGGGTCTTCATGTTTCTCTGAAGCACCGCGGCTTCAGCCTGCTAACAGTCAGCTAAACCGAGACAGCTGAGCTAAACTAAGGAAGCCACATTCAAACTCGCCGAAGCGTAAAATAGTCATTACGGTCCGTAGTCGGTGCACAAGAACCACCGCTGCACAGATGTGAGCGAGCGTTCTGTGTTCGTGGATGACGTCATCATGACGCGTTAATATCCGCCATACTTTGCATGTCTGTTGTCTGTTGTCTGCGTGCAAATTTAGGAGGGAAAAAGTATTGTGACTTTGTCAACCACCAACATTTTCGTCTCGTCTCGTTAACGAAAGTTAGAATAGATTTAGTCATAGTTTTTATTTTTTAAGATCGTTTTCGTCACGTCTTCGTCCCGTCTTAGTCATGGAAAAAAGGTTCGTTAACGAAAAATTTCCGTCTTAGTTTTCGTTGACGAAATTAACACTGCGTCGAAAGCGACCCCTGTGAGTACGCTTCATTCATCGTGGTCGATGTTTACATTCCTCCGCATGCCAACGTGCAGGGCGCACAGCAACGCTCGCCGACCAGATACTGTGTGTGGAACGGACAAAACTGGACTTATTATTTAACAGTTTGTTAACAAAGGAAACTTCACCCAAATACAAACAATTAGTTAAATGCTCCACCAGAGAGGAGAACACTCTGCTACCCCATTATAAGCAGGGCCTATCACGCCGTCCCTCATGCTGCACTGCGACACTCTGACCACGCTTTAATCCATCTGATTTCTGCATACAGGCAGAAATGAAAACTCTGTAAGCCTGTTGCCCATAAATAAAAGCAGTGGACCAGTGAGGCTGCCCGTACAGTCCAGACACACCGCTCCAGACAGATTGGTTAGCAAAGAACTGGTGTTGGAGCCTCTCTGTACACACGTTTTGTGTCTCTGACCGTTTTTCCAAACCTGTGTTTTGATTCTTCATACAGCACAATGTAATACAGCTGTCTTCAACAGCTAATGTATGCTCTCACATATGCTGCATACTCATCCACTTTGATTTCCTGACTACAGGCTTACAGATTTTTCATTTCTGCCTGTATGCAGTGTCCCAGTGCAGCATGAGGGACGGCGTGGTAGGCCCCGCTTATAGTGGAGTAGCCGTGGCAGAGTGTTCTCTCTGGTGAAGCATTTAACTGTCTGTGTTTGGGGAGTTCATGGTTGAGGTTTCCTTTGTTAAAGTCCTAAAGGACGATAACTAAGGAGTCTGCATTGGTCTGTGGACACACAGTATCTGATCGGCGAGCGTTCACTGTGCGTCCTGCGAGTTGGCATGCAGGGCCATCTAACACATACCAGTATCAAATTAAGAGAACAATAGGGGATTCCAGATTAAGAGAACGCTACTGTAGAATCACTTACACGTTGTTGCACCAGCTGTTGTTGATACATGTAACGTATTCCTCCACCTTTCGTGTTGCCAGAGAGCTCGGTAAAGCGGTCCGCTCCGGCCAGTTTCTTTCTCCGCTTCACTGCATGCATAAGGTGATTGCACATTTCACCAAAATGTCCAGTAATCGGTAAGTAAGTAAGTCCGCAGTTTCCTGGATGTCCAAGAGCTCATCTCTGGTGAAAGAGCTCAGTGAATCACAGTAGAAAAAAATTATTAAACACAAACAACTCAACACAAAACAATGCGGACCGAGGCAGCCATCCGCGCACGGCGCCATCTTCGTAGTCATTTCGACTGCACAAAATGTCCTATACATCCAAATGAGAGTATGTAAGTAAGAATATGGTACCAAAATGTAAATATTTTTTCAATACTTTTCTGAAGCTATCCACCAGGTTTTGAAAAAAACGTGATCAAAATTGGAAGCCCGGTTGGGGTTATTCTGCACAAATAGATTTATTTGTCAGATCACAAGTCAAGTATCAGGGCTGCGTTTGAAAGGCAGGAGCACTTCTGGCAACACACAGGTCGGAGAAACAACTGACTAACATCAGGAAGAATGTTATGTTTTATATTTCTCGTTAGATATAAAAGAAAAGATTTCTATTGGCCCTAACCTGGTGTCGAGGAGGAGCAGGTCCTCTCACCTCTCAGGATGAAAAATGTAAAGAAATTCAGTCCCCTTGGTAACAGGAGTGTAAGCCAGAGAACACCCATTAGACAAGATCCAATCACATACAATGTGTGGTCTCCTAACATTAATGTAAACATAATGAACAAATCGTGAGTGTTGTATGTTGATTAATTTGTCTCTAGCGCTCATCCTTATCAGACCTGTGTCTGCCTGGTTGGTACTTTCGGCTTTTCCCTCTGACTTTGCACTTCTCAAGACAGTGACTCTCTGAATGAGAACTATGAAAGCGCTTTTGATTATCAGTTTTCAGTCTCCACCATCGCAGAAACGGTCTGAAAAACTCATAAGCATAATCAGTGATAATTAGTGATATGCTAATTTTAAGGATTACATGAAGTACGGTTGAGTTTAATTTAAACTGTTAAAAGGTTGTTGAATACCCAAATGGCACAGTTTTCTAATCTATGTGTTAGAAAAATTACTCAAAACAGGACATTTAATGTTTGCAAACAGGAGACAGAGTTGACACACATACAAGTCATGCGCCAAGCATACTCAAAGGTCTTCTTTTCCAGCCAATGATCTCATTGTACAAGGGCCGTCATGTTCTTTGTCTGATCATCATGAGACACCGAGCGGCCTTCTGGACACCGGACTTAGACGTCACACAGATTTCATATCCTGAGTGGTTATCTTATCTCAGCTGACATGTCATACACCCAACTTATTGGACAAACGATACAGACTTCTTGCATTGATATGTTTTTTCCATTTCTCTAAAACATTGTAAAGCAGTAGAAAGCCACGTACACATGCCAGACTCCCTTTAAAAACTAAAAAGCTGCAGCTCCTCAGACTAAAAAAACTAAATCCATGAATAACAAACAAATATTCATCAAAGTTGTTGACATTTCTGTCTTTCCCATAATTCACAATATTATTCAGCGCAATTCAGAATCATGCGAAAATCACCTGATTAGATGAAGGTAGAAGTAAATGAGTGTGTGTGCTGAGGTGAAAGCAGCACTGTATTCTGGGTGTTTCAGAAATGATTGGATCAACGTGGGCCTCTGCTACCCACAAGGCACCATCTTCACTGTCATCTCGGACATCCACAATCGCTTGACCAAGCAGACCCGCAAGACTAGCGTTTTCATGAGTACATCGCAGATGGAGAAGATCAACCACCTGGCGAGAGGATACTACTACTGGGAGGAAGACACTGGGTCAGACACACTTACTTAAAAAGCCTGCCTCATCTCACAAGCACCCTTCACTTCCAACACTATTATCACCCCTAACCAAACAACAGTTAGTGTAAAAGCATATTATATATCACCATAGAACAATGAACAACAATCTGACATGTTTATTTAGATTAACAAAAGCACAAGAAATGGTGGAACAAGCTCTCTGATGACACCAGGACCGCAGAGAGCCTTCACATCTTCCGCCACAAACTAAAGACACACCTCTTCAGACTCTACCTCGACTAAAAGACTTAAATTGTACTTGTAACGCCACTTATCTATAGCAAATTGTAAATTGGCTTATTTGAGGAAATTTCACTTTCCTGTTTCGTGCTCTTCTGAGTTTGTATCCCTATGGTTGAATGCACTTATTGTAAGTCACTTTGGATAAAAGCGTCAGTTAAATTACATGTAATGTAATTTGGAGGTAGATTCCTTAGCAATCAGGAACACAGAGAGCCCTTAACTAAAAACAATTAAAGCATGAAGTGGCTGTGTAAACCATGATTGTCTTCCTATGGGCAGTTTGGCTAATCATTTTACCTTTACCTGTGTAATGGCTGCCTGTGCCTGATTGGCTGCAGTGTGCAGGTTTCTCATTGAATAACCTCATGAACTTCATTTCAAATATTAATATTACTGATAGGAAGGATAGCTACAAACCCAGGTTCTACTCTTGAACTATGTTGTGTTTTTGTGTGATCATCATAGATTGTGGGAGATGACCGAAACTAATGCTAATGCTAATTAGCGATCCTTGCTTACTATAGGGTTTCAACAGGATCACAACTGCTTTAAACTGTGTACAATATTATTATTTTTAACCCAGTGACAGTATGTGTGTGCGTGGGGGGGGGGGGGGGGGTGGGGGTCGCCCTCGTACTCCATTGTTATTATGCTGAAGTCTTCACCAGACTAAACACACAGTGTGGGCTCACAGGATTTCATGGATTCAAGCCAAGGCAACAAACCACACGTTTTACACACACAACGACATAACCCCACACATCTATGCTCAGATTGTCTCTCCAGGTCAACACCCTTACAGGTTTGTGTGACACAGTCCAGCTTTCAACCTATGCACAGCAGGTCCATTACAATTTAGTCACAGCAAACATGGGCCATGTTTTCAATATAAAAGCATTTGTGTAGATATCTTATTAATTTAAATTAAATGAATAAAGGCTTTTACTTTTACTCTTACTTTTTTCGGCAGCTGTCGCCACTAAGAATAACCACAGGTTTGATGGATCTGACTATATATAATGGAATGTTTACCAATGTTATGTAAAATATATAGTAATATTGTTATCTTTGGACAAATGTAGCGTCTAACTCTCTAACTAACAGGAAGGGGTACCACAGTTCTGCTTGCTTAGCTGTTATTGTAGCACAGAAAGGGGACAGAAAGGGGCAGAATTAAGCATGGGTCGAAGCCAAGGTGTTTTTCCTTTTGTGAATGCCATGCATTTCGTTAAGAAATGGAACTAAAAGGTGAGCAGATTGAAAAAGTCCCATATGATCTGAGTACAGTAACCTGTTGTATGTTTATAATGTATAAAGTTCTACTGTGTATTGCAGGCTGCTCTTCTTGAAGGTCAAAGCCCATAATGACAAGGAACAGTTTGCCTTCTGCTCTGTCAAGGGTTGTGAGAGGGTAAAAATCACAGCCATCGTCCCTAAAGGCAGTCTACCTAGAAACTGCATGTCCAAGGCTTACCCCAAACACGCTGAGCTGCCCGTTGTGGATGTACCGATGCCCAGAAAGAGGCCGAATGCCAGGCTGGTGAGAAAAGGGAAAGGGGGAAGTTAATTTTATTTAAATATTTTCAAACAAAGAATTGTGCGCTGCATATGTGTATGTACATGTAGTTGTGGTGAAACTGAACTGAGAGAATTTTGAACACATTAACCGGGCTCTCAACTTTTCAAGAAACCTTGGAGTTACATTTTGTCCGGTGTGGACCCTGCGGCCGACGGGGAGATAGTAACCAACGGACCGGCTTCCGATTTTTTTTCCCATGACAAATTTGATGTGTGGCGGGAGTGCGTGACTCAAGACCGAAATGAGTGACTGTCAAGTGCAATGTGTGACACTTAAGAGCCCTGCATTAACCAATTGACTAATAGTAATAATCTTAGATGGACAGCTACCCTGAATAATCTATACCGTAGGTTCAGGTTGGTAGACCATCGCTGCAAAGGAAGGCTAACTTCAGGCCACACTCAGGCTATAAATACTGAGGCTAAACTCAGGCCACATTCAGGCTATAAGCAGGCAACCAGAGAGAAAGGGAGAGAAAGCGATGGAGAGGTAGAGAGAGAGGAAGATAGCGAGAAGCGCAGCATCAGAAAGACAGTGAAAAAGAAACAATGCGGCATAGAACAAATGGTTTAGAAAAACTTCCTATTTTTTGCACTGTTCCCTACTTCAATTTTAATATTTAAAGTAAATTTGCTTGAAATATGTTTACAAAATGTAATAAAACTGTGGACATCGTCCCCATATCCTCAAAAGTTTGCGAACGACTGGGCTATACTCAAGCTCCACCAAGGCCACACTCATGTCGTCGTGGCGCAGGGGGTAGAGCGGGTGCGCTCGTCCCCATATCCTCAAAAGTTTGCGAACGACTGGGCTATACTCAAGCTCCACCAAGGCCACACTCATGTCGTCGTGCCGCAGGGGGTAGAGCGGGTGCGCAACCGTAAGGTTGGTGGTTCAAGTCCTGGCTGCCCCATGTTTAAGTCGAAGTGTCCCTGAGCAAGACACCTAACCCCTAATTGCTCCCCTGGGCAAAATGTTAAAAAAAAGCCATGGGTTTAAAGTGTAATGTAAGTCGCTTTGAATAAAAATGACCTGTAATGTAATGTGAACTCAGGCTAAACTCAGGCTACCTTTGGGCTAAACTCTGGTTGCACTAGGCTTGTCCTTCAATCAAATTTGATCCTGTACATAAATACCATATAACCGAAAATATATAAATTCATCAGACTGAACATACTGCAACACACCTGTACATAATAAAGGATGGTGTTTCACGTCCCTCACGACACAGTATTGATGCTAGCTAAAACAGACATTATTAGGTAGCTACAATGGACAATAAAACATATCACTAACTTAATGAAAACATGGCAGACAACTTAGATCCATAAAATAAAGCTAGCCACACCATAAATGAATATTTAAAGTAATTTAATTCAAAATTGTCCATTGACATTCATAAACACGTTGCCTCATGGCAAAGCCTCAAATGCGTAGAGGACTACCAACTACTTTTCCATCTTTTGGTCCGTGTAGGTACCGGTTTGTAGCAGCAGGTGGCATAGTTTTAGGGCGATTTAAACCGAAGCATCTTAACTATGTTACACATGCCTGTCATCAGTGCATGAATGTGTGTGGGTTGGAAGACTAGAAAAGCGCTTTTCAAGTACAGCTAATTAATCATTGATCATTCCACTCAGGGTAAACTAAGGCTATAGTCAAGCTACTATCAGGATTTATTCAGGCTATACTAAATGCATGCATATATTTTTTTAACCGGCAAATATGACAAAGACAACTAATCAATTGAAATTATTTTACCGTTTTGTAAGCAATGATTCTCAAGGTCAAAAAGGTCTCAATACAATATCTATGCTGATTGCTTGAATTATTTTAGGTTATCTGAAGGATGGCCGTTTTACATATTCATATACATCTGAATACATTGAATAGATGGTATCATTAGGCAAGATGTGTTTTTTGGTTCTCTATATCTGAATACATCTTTTGCTCATGCTGGCACTCCATATTTCTTTGGAAACATGCCTCTTTTTAGACTTTGTATACATTTTTATTTCTGCTTATTTTAATTTCCACAAAGCATAGCTGTTATTAACATTACATGTCTCTTTTATTAAAGTACATTTTGCTATGGTTATTTGTATAGCTTTATGATTTTACTTGTGATGAGAAATCTTACTTAAAACTGTGTATTAATTTCAATTGATATTCTTGTTTCCTCTCAGCACTCACCAGAACACTTCTTGGAGGTCAAACTGGAGTCCTATAACTCACAATTTTTCCACATCAAAGAGGACTTTGCCTTTACTGAGGTAAATTACACTTTATTCAACCTTAAAAAACAGAAAATCTGCTTAAAGTGGTTAAATGTTACACCTAAAGGACCGTTGTGTACATGATATTTGGCCCCTGCATTAAATCCACCCTATATATTTCATCAACTTTTTTGTTTGTTTTGAGCACACTTTAAAAAGCAAACGCCTGCTGCTTTTGACAGTTAAATAATGCAAACCTGTCCTCATTTCCAAATCATTTCCAAATCATCAAAAACAGTGCTTATTGTATACTGGCACTGCACTGAAGCAGCCTTTAGTATCTAACCTAATTTTTTAATAATATTTGAAGACTAGAGGGTGCTGCAGTTAATCGTTGAAAATCTGCAGTTTTAGTCAATTTCACTGTTTTTATCATTTTTTTGATTTGTTAAAGAACAACCTCATCTTTGCCTTTCAAAATTGCATAAATCATGAAAAAATATTAAACTATGTGAGCGTGGTGCTTTTGCAATATAACACAATTTGTGGTGGTTTTAACTTTGCCATAAATTCTCTAATCTGCGCCACATTTGTGTAATGACATCTTACCTTACATGTTTTTTTATTTCCGATCCTGCTCCTGTGCAATTTAATCAGATATTGCTCAAATGTTGTCAGAAAAGACCGCAGACCTTGATAATGTTAAAGATAATGTTTGCAGTGTCATTCCCAGCGTCGCTATCTTTGTCCAACATTGGCCGGTGCCCTGGCGTGCGCAGAGTAGAGAGGAGCCATCCATCGCTGCTCGCAGCTTTGATTATGAATTGTATCGGTTTAATCGTCAGTGGAGAACTAGATAACACAATCTCTTGAGGCCATAGTTAAGGTCTCTATCTCTTCAGTAAAAGTGGATCACAAAAGCCAAGGTTGATTGCAGAAAAGTTGCTGTCTCCATCGTCATCAATAGACATAACTTATATTGGTCCTGTTTCGGACTGAGCACTAGAAACTAGAGGTACACTAATATATGAAAATGTCTTGAATCTGAAATGAGGACTAATGAACACAGACAATCAGACACACACACACACACACACACACAGTTGTTTATCATAAAGCATAATTCTCTATACAACGTTAAGAGATTAACCTTTGGATTTGGTCAGAAAACAAAACATAAATACATCCGTTTCTTATTTATTGATGTTTGTTATTTGGTAGACCTGTTCATAACTCTGACATCTATGAGCCTGCTATACCGAGTAAGTGACAGCCTTTTAACATTTCACAGATCACAGAACCACTTCATTTAAAGCATACTGCCTATACGAGATGATTTGATTAGACAATGTTGTTAGACAAAGCTGTTTGCTTAAGTTGTGAGACTATGCTGTTGGAGGATGTTGACAGCATCCTCTTAAGGTACCTTGCAGTACATATTCATTGTTCATGCAGTATGAGAACAGTGAGAGCAAATACTAAAAGACAGAAGTTAGCTAATCAAATAAATCTTTAATGTGTGTGCATCACTGAGCCTCCTTCCTATGTCTGTAGTGTGTGACAGATATAGAAGTTGAGTGGTTTCTTCAGCCTCGTTTGACTAAACTGTTGGAAGAAACAAATAAAGACAAAAATATTTGTTGTTTTGCATCCACACTAGTGGTTGTTAACGCTAAATTGATATTGTGATGTTTCCCTCCAAAAATAATTCTCCTGTCTGTGTTTGTTATTCATCTTTCTGCATTTTTGGAGTCAATCCGCAAAAAGCCCATGATTCTATAGACAATTAACAACAAAGAAACCTTTGTTTTAATCTGGCAAAAAAGTGTTCTCCTTTGTTGAAATAGCAGGTCTTTTTTCCAGAGGTTGTATCAGCAATTTAGTGTTTTATATGTTTAAAGTATTTTTAAAAATCTACAAATTGCTAAGAGATATATTTTATACTTATTTATTGTACATACACAGCTGATCAAAATCTCCAAGGGCCATCCCTATGTTGTAATTTGTCATTACCGTCCTGCATGTAAGAAACAAATATAGCTCTATTTAAAAATTTGTAGCAGTCACCGGTACTATATCTGTGTGAGACGCACAGGGCTTTCAACTAACTACGGGGAACAGCTCTTCATGTCCTGTTCATGACATTTATTTATACATCTTTGTTGCGGAAGACAAACTTAGCTTAGCTAACAAACATGGTTAATTTAACCTACATCAAATGACTGAATGAAAGTGTCAGGACTTCACTTCAGATTTGGCTTGCATCAGTAAGAATTTCAACATATTCTATTTTTTTAAGTTTCTTTTAAAAGTGTATTTTTGCTGACATTTTAGGTATGACCTTAAAGGTATGTGTTATTTCAGTTCAGCTAAATCATTGTATCAGTGCGGTCAGTTCATAGATGGCAGAACAATATGGTGATTAACTATGTTTTGACAGGTGAACGACAGGAAGTTGTACCAACCAGCCGATGGGTTGCAGCTAACAGTTATTGACGGACATACTGGGAAGGTCTTAGAGAGCCAAGGATTCAGGAACTCCGTCTTACAGGGAATTCCAACACAGATAGACAACTACGTCAGTGGACTGAGAGACGGGTAAAAGCTCCTCCATTACTAGACTAAAAGAACTGTCTGTTTAAGTTTCTTCCATTGTTTTCTTGTTTCTGCCAAAGAAACTGAAATAAATTGCCACAAGGTAATTTTTCATTCTCTCAATCTCTAGTTCAATCGTCCTCATCACGTCTAAGGGTCGTTTGTTTACCAGAGGAACCTGGATTAAAGTCTTGGAAAGACTTGGAGCAGACAAAAGCATAAAATTAAAAGGTAACCACTCTGTCTTTTGAAATTTTAACCTTCATTTGTGACGTTTACATTCAATTTGTTTATTTAGTCTATTTATTTATTCTATTTATAGTTTCAAAATGGTATCTCTTATAAAAAGTATAGTATTGTTTTAATATAAATTGAATCATATTCCAGTTCAAATCTAAAGAATTCCAGATGTACTATAGATAGATGTACCTTCATCCTTCGCTCATAAACGGCCTAACAGGAGAAAAAAAAAAATTAATAAAACCATAATAACTAATATCTAATAACACACAAACTACAATTCTAACACTAATCATTACCACACATGTTATTATTTCTACCGCTAGGCTTGCTTCTCTGCTTCCAACAGTAGACAGATGGACAGGTCGCTAGGTTGACAGATAAGTAGGCCGTTAGACAGTCGGACGGGTTGAGAAGTAGACGGCCAGGTAGCCCATGCACTTTGACATAGATGCATCCTTCACATTCATATGTCAAAGCAGACCGCTTTGCTCTAAAATAACTTGGTTTTCCAAAAATAAAATGATATATACAGGCAGTGCAGTTTTTAACAGTATGGGCTTTATTTTAAAGTATGTATGACATCCTTAAAGAATAACAGCGAGGGAAGCAGGCCCTCGTGTGATGTGTCAGATGTATTTGTGAGGCATGGTATTGCTGATAAACAGGCTGGTTCTCTGTTGATGTTTCTGACTTAAATATAATTTGACCATCTGCAGATAAGCTGACATTTGTTGGCTTCAAGGGCTCCTTCCACCCAGACTGGATACGTATGGAGGTAGATTCCAACCATGCTAAGATTCATCAGGTACTGCCTGTCCCTGTGGTCCGCAAGATGAAGCTATGAAAGTAGGCTGAGTGGTGAGGACAGCGATGAGAGTATGAAGCCCCCGGACTGTGACAAATGCTGCCAATACCCCGCCCCCTCCCAAAAAAAAGAATAAACAGACACACATGCACATATGCACTGCCACCAGCGCAGTTGCTACAAGCCATTGACATGGATCAGTGTTTTTTTTTCTAGATTTGGCAATGAGAAACATTTATGTGATTTTCTGTATTGAAAATGGGAAAACCTCTCCCTAGTACTGCCTCATTAGGGTTCTCGCATCAGTCGATCGCAATACCAGTGCCAGTAGATCACCTGCCATTGATTAAAAAATCACTTCACGTCACCCATGCGCAGTCGAACGCGGGAGCTAACGGAAAACTAATGCTAGTTACAGATCAGTAATTCCTGACTAACGAACGCATGTAATTTCATTTAAAAGCAATCCTGGCTGACTCCAATCAGTGCAAGTCATCGAGTAAGGTAGGTAGGTTGTGACGGTTCCCTCCTTCTGACAGATGACAGGCTCGTTGTTTTTATACCGACTCGTTTTGTGTTGACGGCATGCAGTGCTGTGGTTCCATTTGGTTACCGCTATTACTCATTCACCCGACTGGGCGTCTCAATTTGGGTATAAAGAAATGTTTCTATAGCGCTCCCTATATTAATTAATCATTAATCCAGTTTTTTCCCGATGCCTGATTGGCTTGAAATGTGTACACTGGTACACTTGGTTATGCTCTACAAAAAAAGTCAACCATGGCAATAAAATGTGCCTACTTTGATTTTCCGCTATTTTGAACTTTTACCCAGTCCTTCTCAACGCCCATTCCGACACTCACAAAAACTTTCTGTGGATAATTATTAATATTTCATTCTTTTTAGAAGATATGGAACAAAAAAACTTCTCAAGAGGTGTGGCTTAATATGTCAAGACTCGTTACTTTCAAATGATCTGGCCTGCCCTCACCAAATTTGTAACATCTGTATATATTGCACCCCTAAACCTATCCTAATTTTTTAATAATATTTGAAGACTAGAGGGTGCTGCAGTTAATCGTTGAAAATCTGCAGTTTTAGTCAATTTCACTGTTTTTATAATTTTTTTGATTTGTTAAAGAACAACCTCATCTTTGCCTTTCAAAATTGCATAAATCATGAAAAAATATTAAACTATGTGAGCGTGGTGCTTTTGCAATATAACACAATTTGTGGTGGTTTTAACTTTGCCATAAATTCTCTAATCTGCGCCACATTTGTGTAATGACATCTTACCTTACATGTTTTTTTATTTCCGATCCTGCTCCTGTGCAATTTAATCAGATATTGCTCAAATGTTGTCAGAAAAGACCGCAGACCTTGATAATGTTAAAGATAATGTTTGCAGTGTCATTCCCAGCGTCGCTATCTTTGTCCAACATTGGCCGGTGCCCTGGCATGCGCAGAGTAGAGAGGAGCCATCCATCGCTGCTCGCAGCTTTGATTATGAATTGTATCGGTTTAATCGTCAGTGGAGAACTAGATAACACAATCTCTTGAGGCCATAGTTAAGGTCTCTATCTCTTCAGTAAAAGTGGATCACAAAAGCCAAGGTTGATTGCAGAAAAGTTGCTGTCTCCATCGTCATCAATAGACATAACTTATATTGGTCCTGTTTCGGACTGAGCACTAGAAACTAGAGGTACACTAATATATGAAAATGTCTTGAATCTGAAATGAGGACTAATGAACACAGACAATCAGACACACACACACACACACACACAGTTGTTTATCATAAAGCATAATTCTCTATACAACGTTAAGAGATTAACCTTTGGATTTGGTCAGAAAACAAAACATAAATACATCCGTTTCTTATTTATTGATGTTTGTTATTTGGTAGACCTGTTCATAACTCTGACATCTATGAGCCTGCTATACCGAGTAAGTGACAGCCTTTTAACATTTCACAGATCACAGAACCACTTCATTTAAAGCATACTGCCTATACGAGATGATTTGATTAGACAATGTTGTTAGACAAAGCTGTTTGCTTAAGTTGTGAGACTATGCTGTTGGAGGATGTTGACAGCATCCTCTTAAGGTACCTTGCAGTACATATTCATTGTTCATGCAGTATGAGAACAGTGAGAGCAAATACTAAAAGACAGAAGTTAGCTAATCAAATAAATCTTTAATGTGTGTGCATCACTGAGCCTCCTTCCTATATCTGTAGTGTGTGACAGATATAGAAGTTGAGTGGTTTCTTCAGCCTCGTTTGACTAAACTGTTGGAAGAAACAAATAAAGACAAAAATATTTGTTGTTTTGCATCCACACCAGTGGTTGTTAACGCTAAATTGATATTGTGATGTTTCCCTCCAAAAATAATTCTCCTGTCTGTGTTTGTTATTCATCTTTCTGCATTTTTGGAGTCAATCCGCAAAAAGCCCATGATTCTATAGACAATTAACAACAAAGAAACCTTTGTTTTAATCTGGCAAAAAAGTGTTCTCCTTTGTTGAAATAGCAGGTCTTTTTTCCAGAGGTTGTATCAGCAATTTAGTGTTTTATATGTTTAAAGTATTTTTAAAAATCTACAAATTGCTAAGAGATATATTTTATACTTATTTATTGTACATACACAGCTGATCAAAATCTCCAAGGGCCATCCCTATGTTGTAATTTGTCATTACCGTCCTGCATGTAAGAAACAAATATAGCTCTATTTAAAAATTTGTAGCAGTCACCGGTACTGCACATATGCAATTGACTCTAGGCGGGTTGTTTTAAATGCATGTAGCTTATATGTGGATTGGACCTGAAGTATTGAAGCTCCATGATTTCTTTGAAGACTTTTGTACAGAAATAAATAATGACCAATTTGTGTGACTTGTGACTGAACAACTCATCATTTTCAATCGTTTAACAATAAAACACAAAACATATAATGAATGTGTTTTATGATGACCAAGGTTGACAACTTTGGGGCCGCGGACGGAACGGGCGACAGGGTGAGGTGGACGCGCACTCTTCTGCTGGTGGGAGCATTTTCACCCGAGTGTCCGCACGTGTCTGTTGCACTTGTGTAGGGGTGGAACTAACTGCCGACGCATACTGGGAATTGGGGGAAAGCGATGTGTGATTGGAAGGTTATTATTCTCAGCACCATGTGGAGTTGTTTCACAGATCAGCTTGACCATAAACCACCTACTCACTGCTGATCAGCTAGTCTCTTCTATCCATTATACAATAAGGTATGTGTGGTGGCAGGGTGTGGTTAGCTCAGCTGCAGAGGGGAGAGAGTGGGGGAGTAGTGCATGGAACGGTGCCGGTAAGTAGTTGAGCACAGGTAATCACAATCCGAACTGATTGTCTCCCCTTGATAAGCAGTGAGCAGGACTGACAGAGCTGATCGACCAGCCACTCGGGCACGGCCGGAACGAGGAGGAGGAGGCGGTGATCTGGAGAATAGACA
Organism: Gasterosteus aculeatus; assembly: GCF_964276395.1. NCBI lineage: Eukaryota > Metazoa > Chordata > Actinopteri > Perciformes > Gasterosteidae > Gasterosteus > Gasterosteus aculeatus. The sequence goes on from NC_135700.1 coordinate 1,841,172, forward strand.
GACCTGTGCTGCAAAATAATAAACAAACTGGCAAAGCAGAAGTACCGTGTGTCCATGTCTCTGTCCAAGAACCCGAGGGGTAACTCTATCCCGCCTACAGTATGTTTTTTGCAACTGTAAATCTCAAGGTTCAGAACTATTACTAGTTGTGGTATATTGGATCGAGCACTCTGTGCTCGATTGTGTTTGACTATCATTACGACGGAGTTCTGTGATTGTTTGTTCATGCCTGACGGTTGTGTGATTTGGGCGCCAGTAAATTACCTAACTTGTACTGCATCCTCGTCTCCGTGCATTTGTATCGATTTAGATAACCCACGCATAGTATATGACTATAACAGTGATTATACATGTAGCATAAAGCCACAACATGGTGTCAGAAGACTGAGTCACGGAATAATTCGAGGACGGTATTTTAAAAGTTAGCTAAAAAAAAAAGAAAAAAGTGCTAGCACGTGAGAACATGGAGCAGTTCAAGCCGCCACCACCATTGATACTTACCGGGAATATAGCTGAAAACTGGAGAAGATGGGAACAACGTTTCCAGCTGTATATGACCGCTTCAGGTGCGTTGGATAAGGAAGAGACAGTTAAAATAGCCATTCTGCTCCATACTGTCGGCGAGGAGGCGCTAGAAGTGTATAACACGCTCACCATCATCCCAGAAGGAGATGAAGAAACAATGGAGGAAGTTCTCCAAGCCTTCACAGACTAGTGCAGCCCTCGAAAGAACGTGGTTTTCGAATGCCATCAATTCTGGTCACACGTGATGTCAGCAGGAATATCGGTGGACAGATTCGTCACAGAGCTACGCCTGAAGAGCAAAGACTATGAGTTTGGCCAAAATGAGGACGACATGATTAGGGATAAATTAGTGTTTAGCATAAACGATATTCGTCTGAAGGAGAGACTGTTGTGTGATACTGCGCTCACTTTGCGCGGAGCCACGTGCAGATCAGCAGAGCTCGCTAAGTCACAAATACAAGCGATGCAGACGTCACAGGTTGTCCAAGACACCTCAGTAGATGCTTTAAGGAAAGCAACTGGGCAAACGTGCACGGGCAGCCGGAACAAGAGCAAAACAAGCAGCAAGAGGCATGTAACAACTGTCTGCCATAAATGTGGAAACAAGCATGAGCCCCGTCAGTGCCCGGCTTAAACAACCATTTTTCTAAGGTATGTAGAGCTAGCACCGAGAAAAGTAGCAGCTACAAGACAAAGACAATAAATACTTTGGAGAGTGAAGTTGACTCCTTATACATAGGCATGGTTGGAAAGTACGAAAAGAAAACCGCTCACCAAGCTAAAGGCACTGTATGGCATGAAACAGCCACAGTCAGAGGCGTAGCAATTAATTTCAAGCTGGACACAGGCACCGATGCAAATGTGCTTCCCATGCACATGTTCCGGAAGCTACCAGGTCCCATTCAGCTACGGCCCACAGTGACTGTCCTAATTGCATTTGGTGGAGACCGCCTACCCACAGATGGTGTTGCATCTCTAGAATGAAGGAATGCAGGACGACCAAACATAAAGCTAAGCTGGACTTTCATGTGTCGAGCCGGGCCGACAAGCCGATTCTGGGTAGAGATGCATGTGAGGAGCTGCAGTTGGTGAGAAGAGTTGAGGCACTCACAGCAAGATCCCCGCAACCAGGAAAAGCTCCAGCTACCAAAGAGGAGATGCTACAGAGGTATGAAGAGGTCTTCACAGGATTGGGTGAGTTCCCCGGTGTGCATCACATACACATTGACCCCAGCGTCACACCTTGTGATTCATGCATGCCGAAATGTTCCCCTCTCCATCATGGATTCACTGAGAGAGACACTCAAAGACTTACAGAACAGAAAAGTGATAATCCCTGTCAATGAACCGACAGAATGGGTCTACAGTCCACAAAGAAAAAGAACGGTGCGCTAAGTGTGTTTTTGGATCCTTGCAACCTGAATGAGGCAGTTAAGCGTCAGCACTATTCCATTCCTACACCGGAACTAGATGAGCCATCGTCTAAGCTATGCACCTTCAACATGCCGTGGGGCCGGTTCCGCTTCCTCAGACTCCCATTCGAGATCAGGTCTGCCAGCGAAGTGTTCCAACAGAAGAACTGTGAGACCTTCGGCAACATCCCAGGTGTGTATATCATAGCAGACAACATGCCTTACCGTAGGACCAAGAGCCTTAATCTGAAAAGGAAGATGCAGAAGGTAATGCTGTTTAGGTATAATATTTGTATCTGGAAAGAGTTCTTTGAAATCTTTCAAATGCTTCTCTATTAAAAGTTTCAGCCTTGAAAGAGTTGGGAGAGCAATAATAGGTGAATTTCGATCTCTAACAACTTAAGGAGCATTTGCGTGTACTCATGACGTTAACAAAACCAGCATCTGCCCTGCTGACTGTTTCAGTTTATTGTCATTTGATGACAGTGTATTGACCGATATGGGGCAAGGCTTATCTCTTGCATCAAAAAGAGAGTAAGGGAAACCAATAATTGCACTGTTGAATGCTCTGAAAACACAAGATGCTTTAAAACACATTTAATTTCATATGGGGCAACACCTTCAAGAATAATATGCTTGACGTCTTGTGGAGTTTGATTGGTTATATCAAAGCGAGGAAATTCTGTTAATTTGCTTCTCCTATTAATACCATATGTCGTTTTTAGATTTTCTTTCAGAAAGTCAGTGCTTGCTTTTTCAATGTCACTACATTGTCTGATATGACTTGTCATGGTCCTTTTAACAAACAAATCTTCATTAAATTGTTTCTGCATGTCGTCAAAGTTGCATTCACAGTGTCTGCATTCACTATAGGCAAACTCTACTCCTTCCTTAAATCCAGCCACTTCACGTTGAGCTGTAGTGTCTCCACACACAGTCATAAGCGCCCCAAAAATTGTCTTCTCACCATTTGCAGTGACAACTTTATTACCATCATACAGCTCGATGAAGTCACAATGAATCCTCTCAAGTACCTTATCAATACCACAATCAGAAATATCTTTGGGTTTTACCATGGCAAGCAGACGAATGGCAGCAAGTCTTGGGTTGATGTTACCTAAGGTATAATAAATCAATAACAATTTGTTTTTGTTTGCCCGAGTTCCAAGAGGATTGCACAATTAAATTTCATCTGTATATAAAATGAATTGCCGTGCTGTGGGAACTCTCAAAAACAATGGGTGTGATTTAAAAATGTCTCCATCAAATAAATCGTGAAAAAATCGATCCCGGCATGGCTGTGGCCCCTGTTCAATCATTGCAAGAACTCTTGGATGCATTAACAGCTGTTCCAAACTTTTCAACAATGGTATATAATAAAAGTAATGGTGTTTAATGGTAAGGACCCTAGAGTCTCCACTTTTCACATAACATACCGTATTTTTTTAGATAATTGTCTCTGGTTCGACTGGCTGTAACAGTTCTTTGATTATCCTGCAAATGTGATTTGACTGAAAGGGTCATTAAACTGGTCAAATACTCCCATTACATCACTCTGCAGTTGACCAAGGTCCCCAGAATGTGTCTGAATCATGTTATGTTATACACTCTATACTCACTAGGACAGCCATCAATGCCACACACCACGCAAAAGTCGGTGCTGCGACTGTGTAAAGAGTTCATGTGACTCAATAGGTTTTTCAGTGTCAACGCCACAAAAATGTAGCGCCAGATCATCTTGGAGGAGCGAGGTTCCTAACGTTAAGGCGAGTGCAGCAAGCCAACACGTTACATCCAGCCCGGGAGAAATTACCGGTAGTTTATCAATTTTAAATGTGGAGTGTAAGTTCTTATTTAGTTATCTTTACAGAATAATTCATCTGAAATGGGCAACAATTTAGTCAAGCTATACGCAATTGTAACAAATATACATATATAATACATTCCTAAAAACACTCAAAAACTATAGTTGTTTTTAATTCATTTGAAAATTAATTACTGCCATAAACCCCTGTTTTGGAAATGGTAGCAGTCTATGGCTCAGCAGTGGGCAGGCTGTCCCGCTATTTTACGTTACCGAGCAGCCCTCATTAAAGATTAAACAAAAATGAGAGAGGACCCACTTCATGACTATTTCCGTCTCTGAAAAACAAGGGTTAGGGTTAGGGTTAAGTTTTATTAAGAATCTAAGTGAGCATAATACATTCACCCGTTGTTTAAAGGAGTGAGACATCACCTGTTTGTCGTGTCTGTTGAAAGGACATGCGCAGTACGGAACACAGACGGCTCACTGGAGGGACCGTTACAAGTGCGTAATAAAGCTGCATCGTCCAAGACGTTCTGAATTCGTATTTCATTGCAGGTTAAGTTGTATCGAATATCTCATGTTTTTTAGTCAGATACATTTTAAATATTATATCTAATATCATTTGTTATGTACACTGTTGCAGCTGAGCATGAGCTAACGTTAGCTAACTTGCTAGCTAAAACCGCTAACAGCATGGACGAACTTGATGATGTCACGGAGTCGACTTTAAGAGGTAACGTAGTCAAATATACATTTTTAACGTGGTTATTATTTTTACGTCATATTTATTATGCACCAGTAACACCAAGACAAATCCATTGTAAGTAAAAACCTACTTGGCAATACTTATGATTCATCAGAGAGGTTAAGATCAGCTAAGTTTAAACAGATTAAGACTCGCAGTCCTCTGTATAAAATCGGTCATAACTCTTAATTCTGAACAGATATGAATGAAATTCGTTTTTATTATAAATTGGATAATGTTGGGATCTCCGATCCCCCCGAGGTGGTTGATGAGAAGGATTGCAACACGTTGATCAATTAAGTCAAAAGTTAACATTTATTTAGAAGAGAAAAAGATTACATGAGAAATTCTCCGCAGATATCTGGCTCTAACTATTGCTTAGAAGCAGGAGGTCAAACACACAAGCAGGTATCTCAGCGCTCAGTGTAATGGCGTCTCCGAGCAGTAAAAATGCTGAGTTTTTATACACATGTAAAGGCCATTCTCAGTGCCAGTTACGAGAAAAACTGCAAACTAGGTTGAGATAAGAACCCAGGTGAAGCTGAGGGTAGCACACACACACACACACAGCAAGATCATCCTCAGTGGCCGGTGCAAATCATAATTAATTGACATAAAGTAAAAACGTGGATCCGAGAACTTACGTACCGAATAAGATATGAACCAAGGCCATGAACAGAAGTCCTTTTTTTTGAAGCGTCTATGAGATCGAGTCGACCGCCCTCCTTTCTCAGGCCACAGCTGCAAACTAACATTTTGTATCATGCTGCTCTTTGCATGTCAGGGTCAAATACGGACACTTCAGACACGGGTTTAGCACAAGACAATGTTATAGCATACTTTACCATTACATGCATCTCACAATAAATTGACCATTATATTGTTACTTGTTTCAATTAAATCCAGTTACTGGGGTGGATCTACTCAGTTACTGTTCTATTAAACTAAAACATTAACCTTCTGAATAGCCTCAAGTTAAAATGTAAATTATTTAGAATGTATGCTTTTATGAGTTTCTAAAAAATGTAGTTTGCTATATACATTCAGTATATTTGAGTTAAAATTGCTTCAGAATTAAGAGAGTTACGACCGATTAAAATGTTTAATGTTTTTAAAAGCGCTTTGAGTGGTCAGAAGACTAGAAAAGTACAAGTACAGGCCATTTACCATTTACCATTTACCATATAATTCACCACTCTGATGTGATGCATAATCCACTGAGGTATGTAATTTCTTTATCTATTGCTAATGCACTAACTAGTTGGCGCTAGCCAGTTGTCTCATACAGTTTGGCTGTTCTATGGCACTAATTCATCTTGCAATGTGTGCTTTACATTATGTCGCAGCTGCAAACGTAAGTAAAGAAATGATCAGCTCTCTGTCTCGTGAAGACCTGCGGGACCTTTTCCCAGGCCCAGAGAATAAAAAGCGACAAAAAGTGGTCTGGCGAATCTGTCATGGTGTTTCGGAAGAGTTCAGTTTCTCCATGATGCAGCATTAACTAACTAAGTGGTTTTGGAACAGATATGTTAGCCTATAGGTTTGTTCAATTGTTATATCATGTCTATTTACATTTTTTGTTGATGAAGTAAGTTTATTCATTTTCGGCTTGTTAATTATTTATATCCAACACCATAAGGCAATCACCAAACCTACCTTTATTATCACTAAAAGGAGAATATTAACACAAACTATTTAGGATTATTGTTATATCCTTAGTGGAGTTGTCAATGCTGCATCTCAAGTTGTGTTAAGACAGTATAAATTAAAAGTTGCTATCTTTTATTTTACTGTCCGAGAAGACACAAAATCAACGAGCAGTTCTACTTCTATGAATGGGTCACCCCTACCTAGGACATCCACTCCAGTCAAATGATGTCCTGCAAAAGCACACAACACCTGAAAAGGTTGTGAAATTATCCTTCCCAGAATATGTATTGCACACTGACACCGAACTAGAGCAATGCCGAAAACAATATTTTGAGTTGGCGAAGACCGGTGAAGAGAGAAACTGCCAAATGTCAAAGGACCTCAGATGTCGGCTCATCCGAAACACCATGACCATTATAATCGCAATCCTGAGGGATACGGGGGACGGTGACAGATACCCGTAAAAGCCAGAAATTAAAGCTATGGCAAAGCGAATAGTGCTGTACTACCCTGCAGGACCGAGACCTGAGCAGCAAGAATGCATGGCTAGGTCAAATGCATGCAAGTGCATGTTTGGTATTTGTTTGATGTTTGAAGCATTTATCTGAATTTTTCTTGTCACAGGTTACTGTACTCACAGCTGTACAAAAGATTGCAAAATGTGAGATCACCCCAAAAGACCAATTCAAAGAGGCACCGACTCGAGGAGCCAAAGTGCCAACCTGAGCTGCTCAGTGACCAAGATGAATTTGATTCAAGTGTCTCAACAGTCATTCTGGATCTCTCCTCAAAAGGGGGTAGCATTCAAGACTGGCTTCTCTCAGCCTGCAAACGCCTTAATAGTCAAGAAAACACAAAAACTTAGTTTGAACAAAAAAGGTTGGAAAACTATTCACAAACCATGATACCATCATAACACTTATAAATGTACTTTTCTGAGGTGCTAGTTTGAGGAAAACACTGTTAACCAATGCATTCTTGTGTTCTGTGCGTTTTCAGCTTTCTCTCGGCCTGCAAACGACTTAATAGTCAGGAATGCACCAAAACTTAGTTTGAACAAAAAAGGTTGGAAAACTATTCACAAACCATGATACCATCATGAAAAGGATGAATATACTTTCCTGAGGTGCTAGTTTTAGGAAAACACTGTTAACCAATGCATTCTTGTGTTCTGTGCGTTTTCAGCTTTCTCTCGGCCTGCAAACGCCTTAATAGTCACGAATGCACCAAAACTTAGTTTGAACAAAAAAGGTTGGAAAACTATTCACAAATCATGATACCATCATAAAACAGATAAATGTACTTTCCTGAGGTGCTAGTTTTAGGAAAACACTGTTAACCAATGCATTCTTGTGTTCTGTGCGTTTTCAGCTTTCTCTCGGCCTGCAAACGACTTAATAGTCCCGAATGCACCAAAACTTAGTTTGAACAAAAAAGGTTGGGAAACTATTCACAAACCATGATACCATCATGAAAAGGACAAATGCACTTTCCTGAGGTGCTAGTTTTAGGAAAACACTGTTAACCAATGCATTCTTATGTTCTGTTCGTTTTCAGCTTTCTCTCGGCCTGAAAACGCCTTAATAGTCATCAATGCACCAAAACTTAGTTTGAACAAAAAAGGTTGGAAAACTATTCACAAACCATGATACCATCATGAAAAGGATAAATGTACTTTCCCGAGGTGAAAGTTTTAGGAAAACACTGTTAACCAATGCATTCTTGTGTTCTGTGCGTTTTCAGCTTTCTCTCGGCCTGCAAACGCCTTAATAGTCACGAATGCACCAAAACTTAGTTTGAACAAAAAAGGTTGGGAAACTATTCACAAACCATGATACCATCATGAAAAGGATAAATGTACTTTCCTGAGGTGCTAGTTTTAGGAAAACACTGTTAACCAATGCATTCTTATGTTCTGTTCGTTTTCAGCTTTCTCTCGGCCTGAAAACGCCTTAATAGTCATCAATGCACCAAAACTTAGTTTGAACAAAAAAGGTTGGAAAACTATTCACAAACCATGATACCATCATGAAAAGGACAAATGCACTTTCCTGAGGTGCTAGTTTTAGGAAAACACTGTTAACCAATGCATTCTTGTGTTCTGTGCGTATTTAAGCCTTCTCTCGGCCTGAAAACGCCTTAATAGTCAAGAAAGCACCAAAACTTAGTTTGAACAAAAAAGGTTGGAAAACTATTCACAAACCATGATACCATCATGAAAAGGTTAAATGTACTTTCCTGAGGTGCTAGTTTTAGGAAAACACTGTTAACCAATGCATTCTTGTGTTCTGTGCGTTTTCAGCTTTCTCTCGGCCTGCAAACGCCTTAATAGTCACGAATGCACCAAAACTTAGTTTGAACAAAAAAGGTTGGAAAACTATTCACAAACCATGATACCATCATGAAAAGGTTAAATGTACTTTCCTGAGGTGCTAGTTTTAGGAAAACACTGTTAACCAATGCATTCTTGTGTTCTGTGCGTTTTCAGCTTTCTCTCGGCCTGAAAACGCCTTAATAGTCATCAATGCACCAAAACTTAGTTTGAATAAAAAAGGTTGGAAAACTATTCACAAACCATGATACCATCATGAAAAGGATAAATGAACTTTCCTGAGGTGCTAGTTTTAGGAAAACACTGTTAACCAATGCATTCTTGTGTTCTGTGCGTATTTAAGCCTTCTCTCGGCCTGCAAACGCCTTAATAGTCACGAATGCACCAAAACTTAGTTTGAACAAAAAAGGTTGGAAAACTATTCACAAACCATGATACCATCATGAAACAGAAAAATGTACTTTCCTGAGGTGCTAGTTTTAGGAAAACACTGTTAACCAATGCATTCTTGTGTTCTGTGTGTTTTCAGCTTTCTCTCGGCCTGCAAACGCCTTAATAGTCATCAATGCACCAAAACTTAGTTTGAACAAAAAAGGTTGGAAAACTATTCACAAACCATGATACCATCATGAAAAGGATAAATGTACTTTCCTGAGGTGCTAGTTTTAGGAAAACACTGTTAACCAATGCATTCTTGTGTTCTGTGCGTATTTAAGCCTTCTCTCGGCCTGAAAACGCCTTAATAGTCAGGAATGCACTAAAACTTAGTTTGAACAAAAAAGGTTGGAAAACTATTCACAAACCATGATACCATCATGAAAAGGACAAATGCACTTTCCTGAGGTGCTAGTTTTAGGAAAACACTGTTAACCAATGCATTCTTGTGTTCTGTGCGTTTTCAGCTTTCTCTCGGCCTGCAAACGCCTTAATAGTCACGAATGCACCAAAACTTAGTTTGAACAAAAAAGGTTGGAAAACTATTCACAAATCATGATACCATCATAAAACAGATAAATGTACTTTCCTGAGGTGCTAGTTTTAGGAAAACACTGTTAACCAATGCATTCTTGTGTTCTGTGCGTTTTCAGCTTTCTCTCGGCCTGCAAACGCCTTAATAGTCACGAATGCACCAAAACTTAGTTTGAACAAAAAAGGTTGGAAAACTATTCACAAACCATGATACCATCATGAAAAGGATGAATGTACTTTCCTGAGGTGCTAGTTTTAGGAAAACACTGTTAACCAATGCATTCTTGTGTTCTGTGCGTTTTCAGCTTTCTCTCGGCCGGCAAACGCCTTAATAGTCACGAATGCACAAAAAATTAGTTTGAACAAAAAAGGTTGGAAAACTATTCACAAACCATGATACCATCATAAAACAGATAAATGTACTTTCCTGAGGTGCTAGTTTTAGGAAAACACTGTTAACCAATGCATTCTTGTGTTCTGTGCATTTTCAGCTTTCTCTCGGCCTGCAAACGCCTTAATAGTCACGAATGCACCAAAACTTAGTTTGAACAAAAAAGGTTGGAAAACTACTCACAAATCATGATACCATCATAAAACAGATAAATGTACTTTCCTGAGGTGCTAGTTTTAGGAAAACACTGTTAACCAATGCATTCTTGTGTTCTGTGCGTTTTCAGCTTACTCCCGGCCTGCAAACGCCTTAATAGTCACGAATGCACCAAAACTTAGTTTGAACAAAAAAGGTTGGAAAACTATTCACAAATCATGATACCATCATAAAACAGATAAATGTACTTTCCTGAGGTGCTTGTTTTAGGAAAACACTGTTAACCAATGCATTCTTGTGTTCTGTGCGTTTTCAGCTTTCTCTCGGCCTGCAAACGCCTTAATAGTCACGAATGCACCAAAACTTAGTTTGAAGAAAAAAGGTTGGAAAACTATTCACAAACCATGATACCATCATGAAAAGGATAAATGTACTTTCCCGAGGTGAAAGTTTTAGGAAAACACTGTTAACCAATGCATTCTTGTGTTCTGTGCGTTTTTCAGCCTTCTCTCGGTCTGCAAACGCCTTAATAGTTAACAAAGCACAAAAACTTAGTTTGAAAAAAAAAGGTTGGGAAACTATTCACAAACCATGATACCATCATGAAAAGGACAAATGCACTTTCCTGAGGTGCTAGTTTTAGGAAAACACTGTTAACCAATGCATTCTTGTGTTCTGTGCGTTTTCAGCTTTCTCTCGGCCTGCAAACGCCTTAATAGTCACGAATGCACCAAAACTTAGTTTGAACAAAAAAGGTTGGAAAACTATTCACAAACCATGATACCATCATGAAAAGGATAAATGTACTTTCCTGAGGTGCTAGTTTTAGGAAAACACTGTTAACCAATGCATTCTTGTGTTCTGTGCGTTTTCAGCTTTCTCTCGGCCGGCAAACGCCTTAATAGTCACGAATGCACAAAAAATTAGTTTGAACAAAAAAGGTTGGAAAACTATTCACAAACCATGATACCATCATAAAACAGATAAATGTACTTTCCTGAGGTGCTAGTTTTAGGAAAACACTGTTAACCAATGCATTCTTGTGTTCTGTGCATTTTCAGCTTTCTCTCGGCCTGCAAACGCCTTAATAGTCACGAATGCACCAAAACTTAGTTTGAACAAAAAAGGTTGGACAACTACTCACAAATCATGATACCATCATAAAACAGATAAATGTACTTTCCTGAGGTGCTAGTTTTAGGAAAACACTGTTAACCAATGCATTCTTGTGTTCTGTGCGTTTTCAGCTTTCTCTCGGCCTGCAAACGCCTTAATAGTCACGAATGCACCAAAACTTAGTTTGAAGAAAAAAGGTTGGAAAACTATTCACAAACCATGATACCATCATGAAAAGGATAAATGTACTTTCCCGAGGTGAAAGTTTTAGGAAAACACTGTTAACCAATGCATTCTTGTGTTCTGTGCGTTTTTCAGCCTTCTCTCGGTCTGCAAACGCCTTAATAGTTAACAAAGCACAAAAACTTAGTTTGAAAAAAAAAGGTTGGGAAACTATTCACAAACCATGATACCATCATGAAAAGGACAAATGCACTTTCCTGAGGTGCTAGTTTTAGGAAAACACTGTTAACCAATGCATTCTTGTGTTCTGTGCGTTTTCAGCTTTCTCTCGGCCTGCAAACGCCTTAATAGTCACGAATGCACCAAAACTTAGTTTGAACAAAAAAGGTTGGAAAACTATTCACAAACCATGATACCATCATAAAACAGATAAATGTACTTTCCTGAGGTGCTAGTTTTAGGAAAACACTGTTTACCAATGCATTCTTGTGTTCTGTGCGTTTTCAGCTTTCTCTCGGCCTGCAAACGCCTTAATAGTCACCAATGCACCAAAACTTAGTTTGAACAACAAAGGTTGGAAAACTATTCACAAACCATGATACCATCATGAAAAGGTTAAATGTACTTTCCTGAGGTGCTAGTTTTAGGAAAACACTGTTAACCAATGCATTCTTGTGTTCTGTGCATTTTCAGCTTTCTCTCGGCCTGCAAACGCCTTAATAGTCACGAATGCACCAAAACTTAGTTTGAACAAAAAAGGTTGGAAAACTATTCACAAATCATGATACCATCATAAAACAGATAAATGTACTTTCCTGAGGTGCTAGTTTTAGGAAAACACTGTTAACCAATGCATTCTTGTGTTCTGTGCGTTTTCAGCTTTCTCTCGGCCTGCAAACGCCTTAATAGTCACGAATGCACCAAAACTTAGTTTGAACAAAAAAGGTTGGAAAACTATTCACAAATCATGATACCATCATAAAACAGATAAATGTACTTTCCTGAGGTGCTAGTTTCAGGAAAACACTGTTAACCAATGCATTCTTGTGTTCTGTGCGTTTTCAGCTTTCTCTCGGCCTGCAAACGCCTTAATAGTCACGAATGCACCAAAACTTAGTTTGAACAAAAAAGGTTGGAAAACTATTCACAAACCCTGATACCATCATGAAAAGGTTAAATGTACTTTCCTGAGGTGCTAGTTTTAGGAAAACACTGTTAACCAATGCATTCTTGTGTTCTGTGCGTTTTCAGCTTTCTCTCGGCCTGCAAACGCCTTAATAGTCACGAATGCACCAAAACTTAGTTTGAACAAAAAAGGTTGGAAAACTATTTACAAACCATGATACCATCATGAAAAGGATAAATGTACTTTCCCGAGGTGAAAGTTTTAGGAAAACACTGTTAACCAATGCATTCTTGTGTTCTGTGCGTTTTCAGCTTTCTCTCGGCCTGCAAACGCCTTAATAGTCACGAATGCACCAAAACTTAGTTTGAACAAAAAAGGTTGGAAAACTATTCACAAATCATGATACCATCATAAAACAGATAAATGTACTTTCCTGAGGTGCTAGTTTTAGGAAAACACTGTTAACCAATGCATTCTTGTGTTCTGTGCGTTTTCAGCTTTCTTTCGGCCTGCAAACGCCTTAATAGTCACGAATGCACCAAAACTTAGTTTGAACAAAAAAGGTTGGAAAACTATTCACAAACCATGATACCATCATGAAAAGGATAAATGTACTTTCCTGAGGTGCTAGTTTTAGGAAAACACTGTTAACCAATGCATTCTTGTGTTCTGTGCGTTTTCAGCTTTCTCTCGGCCTGCAAACGCCTTAATAGTCATCAATGCACCAAAACTTAGTTTGAACAAAAAAGGTTGGAAAACTATTCACAAACCATGATACCATCATGAAAAGGATAAATGTACTTTCCTGAGGTGCTAGTTTTAGGAAAACACTGTTAACCAATGCATTCTTGTGTTCTGTGCGTATTTAAGCCTTCTCTCGGCCTGAAAACGCCTTAATAGTCACGAATGCACCAAAACTTAGTTTGAACAAAAAAGGTTGGAAAACTATTCACAAACCATGATACTATCATGAAAAGGACAAATGCACTTTCCTGAGGTGCTAGTTTTAGGAAAACACTGTTAACCAATGCATTCTTGTGTTCTGTGCGTATTTAAGCCTTCTCTCGGCCTGAAAACGCCTTAATAGTCACGAATGCACCAAAACTTAGTTTGAACAAAAAAGGTTGGAAAACTATTCACAAACCATGATACCATCATGAAAAGGATAAATGTACTTTCCTGAGGTGCTAGTTTTAGGAAAACACTGTTAACCAATGCATTCTTGTGTTCTGTGCGTATTTAAGCTTTCTCTCGGCCTGCAAACGCCTTAATAGTCACGAATGCACCAAAACTTAGTTTGAACAAAAAAGGTTGGAAAACTATTCACAAATCATGATACCATCATAAAACAGATAAATGTACTTTCCTGAGGTGCTAGTTTTAGGAAAACACTGTTTACCAATGCATTCTTGTGTTCTGTGCGTTTTCAGCTTTCTCTCGGCCTGCAAACGCCTTAATAGTCACGAATGCACCAAAACTTAGTTTGAACAAAAAAGGTTGGAAAACTATTCACAAACCATGATACCATCATGAAAAGGTTAAATGTACTTTCCTGAGGTGCTAGTTTTAGGAAAACACTGTTAACCAATGCATTCTTGTGTTCTGTGCGTTTTCAGCTTTCTCTCGGCCTGTAAACGCCTTAATAGTCATCAATGCACCAAAACTCAGTTTGAACAAAAAAGGTTGGAAAACTATTCACAAACCATGATACCATCATGAAAAGGACAAATGCACTTTCCTGAGGTGCTAGTTTTAGGAAAACACTGTTAACCAATGCATTCTTGTGTTCTGTGCGTTTTCAGCTTTCTCTCGGCCGGCAAACGCCTTAATAGTCACGAATGCACCAAAACTTAGTTTGAACAAAAAAGGTTGGAAAACTATTCACAAACCATGATACCATCATGAAAAGGATAAATGTACTTTCCTGAGGTGCTAGTTTTAGGAAAACACTGTTAACCAATGCATTCTTGTGTTCTGTGCGTATTTAAGCCTTCTCTCGGCCTGAAAACGCCTTAATAGTCAAGAAAGCACCAAAACTTAGTTTGAACAAAAAAGGTTGGAAAACTATTCACAAACCATGATACCATCATGAAAAGGACAAATGCACTTTCCTGAGGTGCTAGTTTTAGGAAAACACTGTTTACCAATGCATTCTTGTGTTCTGTGCGTTTTCAGCTTTCTCTCGGCCTGCAAACGCCTTAATAGTCACGAATGCACCAAAACTTAGTTTGAACAAAAAAGGTTGGAAAACTATTCACAAACCATGATACCATCATGAAAAGGTTAAATGTACTTTCCTGAGGTGCTAGTTTTAGGAAAACACTGTTAACCAATGCATTCTTGTGTTCTGTGCGTTTTCAGCTTTCTCTCGGCCGGCAAACGCCTTAATAGTCACGAATGCACCAAAACTTAGTTTGAACAAAAAAGGTTGGAAAACTATTCACAAACCATGATACCATCATGAAAAGGATAAATGTACTTTCCCGAGGTGAAAGTTTTAGGAAAACACTGTTAACCAATGCATTCTTGTGTTCTGTGAGTTTTCAGCTTTCTCTCGGCCTGAAAACGCCTTAATAGTCATCAATGCACCAAAACTTAGTTTGAACAAAAAAGGTTGGGAAACTATTCACAAACCATGATACCATCATGAAAAGGATAAATGTACTTTCCTGAGGTGCTAGTTTTAGGAAAACACTGTTAACCAATGCATTCTTGTGTTCTGTGCGTATTTAAGCCTTCTCTCGGCCTGAAAACGCCTTAATAGTCACGAATGCACCAAAACTTAGTTTGAACAAAAAAGGTTGGAAAACTTTTCACAAATCATGATACCATCATAAAACAGATAAATGTACTTTCCTGAGGTGCTAGTTTTAGGAAAACACTGTTTACCAATGCATTCTTGTGTTCTGTGCGTTTTCAGCTTTCTCTCGGCCTGCAAACGCCTTAATAGTCACGAATGCACCAAACCTTAGTTTGAACAAAAAAGGTTGGAAAACTATTCACAAACCATGATACCATCATGAAAAGGTTAAATGTACTTTCCTGAGGTGCTAGTTTTAGGAAAACACTGTTAACCAATGCATTCTTGTGTTCTGTGCGTTTTCAGCTTTCTCTCGGCCTGCAAACGCCTTAATAGTCACGAATGCACCAAAACTTAGTTTGAACAAAAAAGGTTGGAAAACTATTCACAAACCATGACACCATCATGAAAAGGATAAATGTACTTTCCTGAGGTGCTAGTTTTAGGAAAACACTGTTAACCAATGCATTCTTGTGTTCTGTGCGTTTTCAGCTTTCTCTCGGCCTGCAAACGCCTTAATAGTCATCAATGCACCAAAACTTAGTTTGAACAAAAAACGTTGGGAAACTATTCACAAACCATGATACCATCATAAAACAGATAAATGTACTTTCCTGATGTGCTAGTTTTAGGAAAACACTGTTTACCAATGCATTCTTGTGTTCTGTGCGTTTTCAACTTTCTCTCGGCCTGCAAACGCCTTAATAGTCACGAATGCACCAAAACATAGTTTGAACAAAAAAGGTTGGAAAACTATTCACAAACCATGATACCATCATGAAAAGGACAAATGCACTTTCCTGAGGTGCTAGTTTTAGGAAAACACTGTTAACCAATGCATTCTTGTGTTCTGTGCGTTTTCAGCTTTCTCTCGGCCTGAAAACGCCTTAATAGTCATCAATGCACCAAAACTTAGTTTGAACAAAAAAGGTTGGAAAACTATTCAAAAACCATGATACCATCATGAAAAGGATAAATGTACTTTCCTGAGGTGCTAGTTTTAGGAAAACACTGTTAACCAATGCATTCTTGTGTTCTGTGCGTTTTCAGCTTTCTCTCGGCCTGCAAACGCCTTAATAGTCAGGAATGCACCAAAACTTAGTTTGAACAAAAAAGGTTGGAAAACTATTCACAAACCATGATACCATCATGAAAAGGACAAATGCACTTTCCTGAGGTGCTAGTTTTAGGAAAACACTGTTAACCAATGCATTCTTGTGTTCTGTGCGTTTTCAGCTTTCTCTCGGCCTGCAAACGCCTTAATAGTCACGAATGCACCAAAACTTAGTTTAAACAAAAAAGGTTAGGAAGCTATTCACAAACCATGATACCATCATGAAAAGGACAAATGCACTTTCCTGAGGTGCTAGTTTTAGGAAAACACTGTTAACCAATGCATTTTTGTGTTCTGTGCGTTTTCAGCTTTCTCTCGGCCTGCAAACGCCTTAATAGTCACGAATGCACCAAAACTTAGTTTGAACAAAAAAGGTTGGAAAACTATTCACAAACCATGATACCATCATGAAAAGGTTAAATGTACTTTCCTGAGGTGCTAGTTTTAGGAAAACACTGTTAACCAATGCATTCTTGTGTTCTGTGCGTTTTCAGCTTTCTCTCGGCCTGAAAACGCCTTAATAGTCATCAATGCACCACAACTTAGTTTGAACAAAAAAGGTTGGGAAACTATTCACAAACCATGACACCATCATGAAAAGGATAAATGTACTTTCCTGAGGAGCTAGTTTTAGGAAAACACTGTTAACCAATGCATTCTTGTGTTCTGTGCGTATTTAAGCCTTGTCACACATACGTCCACATCATAGTTTATTTTTCATCTTCACTGGGTGTTCACATCATAGTCTATTCATCTCCACTGCATGTTCACTAACTCTCCTGTCATTTCAGATCCTCCCACCTCGTCACCTGATTTCCTGCACCTGGTTCTCCTCACCCTCACCTGTGGTGCCTTCCCTCGTCAGTCACTCACTATTTAAGCCAGTCACATTCTGTTGCTCACTGCCAGATTGTCTTGTGTGTTCTACCAAGTTTTCCAGCGTTTCCCGAAGCCATCCTGTTTTTCTCGATTCCGACCTCGTCTGTTCCTCGACCCCGATTTACCTGCCTGCCCCGTTTTGGATTTGTCTGCCTGTCTGTGTGCCCTCCTGATTCTGACCCTGCCTGTCCTCGTCTACGGATTACCTGCCTGCCCCTCTGGACTTGTTTGCCTCCTGACGGATCTCCCGGTTTTGACCCTGCCTGAACCTTGATTAAAACCCTCCTGTCTTGTCCATCGTGTACGAGTCGTGCATTTGGGTTCTCCCGTACTCCGGTATCAGTAACCGTGACAGTACAATCTGGCCAAACATGAACCCAGCCGACCAAGAACGTACCGAGCCCGAAACCCCGAATCCAAGCAACATGTTGCAGCGCCATGAGCAGCAGCTCCACTTCATGGCTGAGGCCATGCAGTCTATGTCGGCCCGCCATGAGAGCAGCATGGAGTCCCTCCGCGACCACCTGCGGAACCTCGCCGTGGTGACGCGTACTCCGGACGTCACCCCCGCTGCTGCCCAAGCACCCACCTCCGCTCCAATGTCCGACGCACGTCTTCCTCCACCCGAGCGTTGTTCCGGCGCTCCCGGTTCCTGTCGACCGTTCCTGGTACAGTGTTCGCTCGCCTTCGAGCTCCAGCCGTCCGCGTTTCCCACCGAGAGGTCCCGGGTAGCGTACATTGTTTCCTTGCTCACAGGGAGAGCAAGGGATTGGGGAACGGCCGAATGGGCTAAACAGACTTCTATCTGTTCCTCCGTCGCGTCGTTTTCCGAGGCGATGCAGAGGGTTTTTGACCATGCCACTCCCGGACGAGAGGCGGCCCGGGGACTGTTTGGTCTGCAGCAGGGAATACGATCCGTTTCCGACTATTCCATTGACTTTCACACCATGGCAGCGGAGAGTGACTGGAACCAAGCCTCGCTTCGCGATGCCTTCTACCACGGATTATCCAGCCGCGTAAAGGACGAATTGGCAGCTCGGGATCTCCCTGCTGGTTTAGACGAGCTGGTCGCCCTCGCCATTCGGATCGACGGCCGTCTGCGGGAGCGGAGAAGAGAGAGGGTCGCTTGCGCAGCTTCAGGATCACCGCCGCGCCAGTGGCCGGAACCGCGACGGGCACCAACCGAGGGTGGACCTTCTGAGTCTATCGCGGGGCCAGAGGCAATGCAGCTGGGACGGGCTCGACTCGCTCCGGCTGAAAGGCACCGCCGCCTGCAGGCCAACCAATGCATGTACTGCGGTCAAAGCGGTCATTATGTGAACGCTTGTCCAGTAAAAGACAGGGCTCACCAGTCAACCAGAGGGCGCTGGTGAGCCGGGAAGTTAGATTAGAAATGCCCTCTCGACCCCAAATCCATGCCCAGTTGTTTTTCCAGGATAAGAGCTACACTGTTCCGGTTCTGATTGACTCGGGTGCAGACGCCAATCTCCTCGACCAAGACCTGGCCTTCAAGATGGGGATTGAGCAAATCGCTTTGGAAAGACCCATCCGGGCCACGGCGTTGGACGGTCGGCTACTCTGCAGGGTGACTCATCAAACCACCCCGCTGCGCTTGGAGATGTCAGGTAACCACAGTGAAGCACTCACCTTTCATGTACTTCATGCACCTCAACAACCAGTCATTTTGGGGTTTCCATGGCTTAGGAGGCATAATCCGCACATTGACTGGGCTACTGGGACTATATTTGGGTGGAGTCCTCACTGTCACGCGGTTTGTTTAAAGCCGGCGTCTGCCATTAGCCGCTCCGTGTCTCCTGAGTCCCCAGATCTCACGGGCGTACCCGAGGATTACCACGATGTAAAGGAGGTGTTCAACAAGGCTCGGGCCACCTCACTACCGCCTCACCGCCCGTACGATTGTGCTATAGACCTCCTTCCGGGCACCTCGCCCCCAAGAGGGCGACTATTCTCTCTGTCGGCCCCTGAGACTAGGACTATGGAGAAGTACATCAGCGACTCCTTGGCTGCCGGTCTCATTAGACCGTCGTCATCCCCGGCCGGCGCGGGGTTCTTTTTTGTGAGCAAGAAGGACGGATCCCTGCGACCTTGTATTGATTACCGGGGACTCAATAACATCACCATCAAAAACAGGTATCCACTTCCACTCATCTCATCTGCTTTTGAGTTGCTACAAGGGGCAACCGTATTTTCCAAACTAGATCTACGCAACGCTTATCATTTGGTCAGGATCAGAGAGGGGGATGAGTGGAAGACGGCCTTCAACACTCCCAGTGGACATTATGAATATTTGGTCATGCCATTTGGCCTCACTAATGCCCCAGCTGTTTTCCAGGGGCTGGTAAACGACGTTCTCCGCGATCTGCTCAATGTCTGTGTTTTTGTCTATCTGGACGATATTTTGATTTTTTCCAAGTCTACACAGGAGCATGTGATACATGTACGGCAAGTCCTCAAGAGACTCCTTGAGAATCACCTCTTCGTTAAGGCAGAGAAATGCAGTTTCCACACCTCGGAAGTATCTTTTCTGGGCTTCGTCATCAAAGCCGGCAATATTCAGATGGACCCTGCGAAGACCAGGGCGGTGGCAGACTGGCCCCAACCCTCCACCCGCAAAGAACTGCAGCGTTTTTTGGGCTTCGCCAATTTCTATCGGCGGTTCATTCGGAACTACAGTGCTGTGGCTGCTCCTCTCACCGCTCTAACCTCCCCACAAGTGCCCTTTCAGTGGACCTCGGTAGCGGCCAGGGCATTCGGGGAATTGAAAACACGTTTTACCTCTGCCCCTATCCTTGTTTTCCCAGACCCTGCTCGCCAGTTTGTGGTGGAGGTGGATGCGTCGGACACCGGTGTAGGAGCAGTTCTCTCGCAGCGGTCGTCTACCGATCAGAAGGTTCATCCATGCGCCTTCTTCTCCCGGAAACTGTCTGCCACGGAGAGGAACTATGACATCGGGGATCGGGAGTTATTGGCGGTAAAGCTTGCACTGGAGGAGTGGAGACACTGGCTGGAGGGAGCTGACCAGCCGTTTATGGTATGGACTGACCACAAAAACTTAGAGTACATTCGCTCTGCCAAGCGGTTGAACTCCAGACAGGCAAGGTGGGCTCTATTTTTTAACCGTTTCGAGTTTACTCTAACTTACCGGCCGGGCACGAAGAATGCCAAACCTGATGCCCTGTCCCGTCAGTACCAGTCCAGGAGCTGCGTTCAGAGTCCGGAGAACATTCTCCCCCCTGAATGTGTTGTTGGGGCAGTGGCCTGGGAGGTGGAAGAGGAAGTAAAACAGTCTCATACAGCGCAACCGGCACCGAGTGCCTGCCCCGATAACCTTCTGTTTGTCCCAGCGAATCTGCGCTCAAAGGTCCTGCAGTGGGGTCACTCTTCCCGCCTGGCTTGTCACCCGGGAGTGATCCGCACGCTAGCTCTGCTGAAACAACGGTTTTGGTGGCCCACCATGGAGAAGGACGCTAGAGAATTCGTCAGTGCCTGCATTATCTGCGCTCAGCATAAGCCCTCTCACAAGGCTCCATCCGGCCTTCTTCACCCCCTGCCCATCCCTCATCGTCCCTGGTCCCACATTGCCCTGGATTTTGTAACCGGCCTACCCCCATCTGACGGTAACACAGTTATTCTAACGGTAATTGATCGCTTCTCCAAGTCTGCTCAACTCATCCCTCTACCTAAGCTGCCTTCTGCTAAAGAGACAGCAGAATTGCTATTACAGAAGGTGTTCCGCCTGCATGGTCTGCCCGTCGATGTGGTCTCCGATCGGGGGCCACAATTCACTTCTCATTTTTGGTCTGAGTTTTGCAGGCTACTGGGGGCCACAGTCAGCTTATCGTCTGGATTTCACCCACAGTCCAACGGTCAGGCAGAGCGGATGAACCAGGAGATGGAGACTTCTCTACGCTGCATCTCTTCCCGCAACCCCCGCTCTTGGTCCCAGCAACTCCTATGGGTCGAGTATGCCCACAACACACTCCCCAGTTCGGCTACCGGGCTCTCTCCTTTCCAATGTTCTAGAGGATACCAACCTCCGCTGTTTCCGGAGCAGGAACTGGAGGCAAGCGTCCCTTCTGTCCAGGCGTTCATTCAGCGGTGTCGGCGCACCTGGAAGCAAGCCCGCTCCACGCTCCTGCGTACCTCGGACCGGTATCAACGGTCGGCTAATAGACGTCGCACCCCGGCACCCTGCTACGTCCCGGGACAACGTGTCTGGTTGTCCGCCCGGGACCTTCCACTCAGAGTGGAGTCCAAGAAGTTGGCGGCTCGATTTGTGGGTCCCTTTCCAGTCTCCAGGGTCGTCAACCCTGCAGCAGTCAGACTCCAGTTGCCGCGGGCCATGAAGGTCCACCCCACCTTTCATGTCTCCAGGCTAAAACCTGTCCTGGAGAGTCCACTTCAACCCTCCTCCAGACCCCCTCCGCCCCCCCAGCTCATTGACGGGGGCCCAACTTACACGGTCCGGCGCCTACTCAAGTCTCGTCGACGGGGTAGGGGGCTGCAGTATCTGGTGGATTGGGAGGGATACGGCCCAGAGGAGCGCTTGTGGGTCCCGTCACGCCACATACTAGACCCTTCCCTGATCAGGGACTTCCACAGAGCACACCCGGACCAGCCCAGTGGGACGTCGAGAGCCGTCCCTAGAGGGGGGAGTTCTGTCACACATACGTCCACATCATAGTTTATTTTTCATCTTCACTGGGTGTTCACATCATAGTCTATTCATCTCCACTGCATGTTCACTAACTCTCCTGTCATTTCAGATCCTCCCACCTCGTCACCTGATTTCCTGCACCTGGTTCTCCTCACCCTCACCTGTGGTGCCTTCCCTCGTCAGTCACTCACTATTTAAGCCAGTCACATTCTGTTGCTCACTGCCAGATTGTCTTGTGTGTTCTACCAAGTTTTCCAGCGTTTCCCGAAGCCATCCTGTTTTTCTCGATTCCGACCTCGTCTGTTCCTCGACCCCGATTTACCTGCCTGCCCCGTTTTGGATTTGTCTGCCTGTCTGTGTGCCCTCCTGATTCTGACCCTGCCTGTCCTCGTCTACGGATTACCTGCCTGCCCCTCTGGACTTGTTTGCCTCCTGACGGATCTCCCGGTTTTGACCCTGCCTGAACCTTGATTAAAACCCTCCTGTCTTGTCCATCGTGTACGAGTCGTGCATTTGGGTTCTCCCGTACTCCGGTATCAGTAACCGTGACAAGCCTTCTCTCGGCCTGAAAATGCCTTAATAGTCAAGAAAGCACCAAAACTTAGTTTGAACAAAAAAGGTTGGAAAACTATTCACAAACCATGATACTATCATGAAAAGGACAAATGCACTTTTCTGAGGTGCTAGTTTTAGGAAAACACTGTTAACCAATGCATTCTTGTGTTCTGTGCGTTTTCAGCTTTCTCTCGGCCTGCAAACTCCTTAATAGTCACGAATGCACCAAAACTTAGTTTGAACAAAAAAGGTTGGAAAACTATTCACAAACCATGATACCATCATGAAAAGGACAAATGTACTTTCCCGAGGTGCTAGTTTTAGGAAAACACTGTTAACCAATGCATTCTTGTGTTCTGTGCGTTTTCAGCTTTCTCTCGGCCTGCAAACGCCTTAATAGTCATCAATGCACCAAAACTTAGTTTGAACAAAAAACGTTGGGAAACTATTCACAAACCATGATACCATCATAAAACAGATAAATGTACTTTCCTGATGTGCTAGTTTTAGGAAAACACTGTTTACCAATGCATTCTTGTGTTCTGTGCGTTTTCAGCTTTCTCTCGGCCTGCAAACGCCTTAATAGTCACGAATGCACCAAAACTTAGTTTGAACAAAAAAGGTTGGGAAACTATTCACAAACCATGATACCATCATGAAAAGGTTAAATGTACTTTCCTGAGGTGCTAGTTTTAGGAAAACACTGTTAACCAATGCATTCTTGTGTTCTGTGCGTTTTCAGCTTTCTCTCGGCCTGAAAACGCCTTAATAGTCATCAATGCACCAAAACTTAGTTTGAACAAAAAAGGTTGGAAAACTATTCAAAAACCATGATACCATCATGAAAAGGATAAATGTACTTTCCTGAGGTGCTAGTTTTAGGAAAACACTGTTAACCAATGCATTCTTGTGTTCTGTGCGTTTTCAGCTTTCTCTCGGCCTGCAAACGCCTTAATAGTCACGAATGCACCAAAACTTAGTTTGAACAAAAAAGGTTGGGAAACCATTCACAAACCATGATACTATCATGAAAAGGACAAATGCACTTTTCTGAGGTGCTAGTTTTAGGAAAACACTGTTAACCAATGCATTCTTGTGTTCTGTGCGTTTTCAGCTTTCTCTCGGCCTGCAAACGCCTTAATAGTCACGAATGCACCAAAACTTAGTTTGAACAAAAAAGGTTGGGAAACCATTCACAAACCATGATACTATCATGAAAAGGACAAATGCACTTTTCTGAGGTGCTAGTTTTAGGAAAACACTGTTAACCAATGCATTCTTGTGTTCTGTGCGTTTTCAGCTTTCTCTCGGCCTGCAAACGCCTTAATAGTCACGAATGCACCAAAACTTAGTTTGAACAAAAAAGGTTGGGAAACCATTCACAAACCATGATACTATCATGAAAAGGACAAATGCACTTTTCTGAGGTGCTAGTTTTAGGAAAACACTGTTAACCAATGCATTCTTGTGTTCTGTGCGTATTTAAGCCTTCTCTCGGCCTGAAAACGCCTTAATAGTCAAGTAAGCACCAAAACTTAGTTTGAATAAAAAAGGTTGGAAAACTATTCACAAACCATGATACCATCATAAAAAGGTTAAATGTACTTTCCTGAGCTGCTAGTTTTAGGAAAACACTGTTAACCAATGCATTCTTGTGTTCTGTGCGTTTTCAGCTTTCTCTCGGCCTGCAAACGCCTTAATAGTCACGAATGCACCAAAACTTAGTTTGAACAAAAAAGGTTGGGAAACTATTCACAAACCATGATACTATCATGAAAAGGACAAATGCACTTTTCTGAGGTGCTAGTTTCAGGAAAACACTGTTAACCAATGCATTCTTGTGTTCTGTGCGTTTTCAGCTTTCTCTCGGCCCGAAAACGCCTTAATAGTCATCAATGCACCAAAACTTAGTTTGAACAAAAAAGGTTGGAAAACTATTCACAAACCATGATACCATCATGAAAAGGATAAATGTACTTTCCTGAGGTGCTAGTTTTAGGGAAACACTGTTAACCAATGCATTCTTGTGTTCTGTGCGTATTTAAGCCTTCTCTCGGCCTGAAAACGCCTTAATAGTCAAGTAAGCACCAAAACGTAGTTTGAACAAAAAAGGTTGGAAAACTATTCACAAACCATGATACCATCATAAAACAGATAAATGTACTTTCCTGAGGTGCTAGTTTTAGGAAAACACTGTTAACCAATGCATTCTTGTGTTCTGTGCGTATTTAAGCCTTCTCTCGGCCTGAAAACGCCTTAATAGTCAAGTAAGCACCAAAACTTAGTTTGAACAAAAAAGGTTGGAAAACTATTCACAAACCATGATACCATCATGAAAAGGATAAATGTACTTTCCTGAGGTGCTAGTTTTAGGAAAACACTGTTAACCAATGCATTCTTGTGTTCTGTGCGTTTTCAGCTTTCTCTCGGCCTGCAAACGCCTTAATAGTCACGGATGCACCAAAACTTAGTTTGAACAAAAAAGGTTGGGAAACTATTCACAAACCATGATACTATCATGAAAAGGACAAATGCACTTTTATGAGGTGCTAGTTTTAGGGAAACACTGTTAACCAATGCATTCTTGTGTTCTGTGCGTTTTCAGCTTTCTCTCGGCCTGCAAACGCCTTAATAGTCACGAATGCACCAAAACTTAGTTTGAACAAAAAAGGTTGGGAAACTATTCACAAACCATGATACCATCATGAAAAGGTTAAATGTACTTTCCTGAGGTGCTAGTTTTAGGAAAACACTGTTAACCAATGCATTCTTGTGTTCTGTGCGTTTTCAGCTTTCTCTCGGCCTGCAAACGCCTTAATAGTCACGAATGCACCAAAACTTAGTTTGAACAAAAAAGGTTGGGAAACTATTCACAAACCATGATACCATCATAAAACAGATAAATGTACTTTCCTGAGGTGCTAGTTTTAGGAAAACACTGTTAACCAATGCATTCTTGTGTTCTGTGCGTATTTAAGCCTTCTCTCGGCCTGAAAACGCCTTAATAGTCAAGTAAGCACAAAAACGTAGTTTGAACAAAAAAGGTTGGAAAACTATTCACAAACCATGATACCATCATGAAAAGGTTAAATGTACTTTCCTGAGGTGCTAGTTTTAGGAAAACACTGTTAACCAATGCATTCTTGTGTTCTGTGCGTTTTCAGCTTTCTCTCGGCCTGCAAACGCCTTAATAGTCACGAATGCACCAAAACTTAGTTTGAACAAAAAAGGTTGGAAAACTATTCACAAACCATGATACCATCATGAAAAGGTTAAATGTACTTTCCTGAGGTGCTAGTTTTAGGAAAACACTGTTAACCAATGCATTCTTGTGTTCTGTGCGTTTTCAGCTTTCTCTCGGCCTGAAAACGCCTTAATAGTCACGAATGCACCAAAACTTAGTTTGAACAAAAAAGGTTGGGAAACCATTCACAAACCATGATACTATCATGAAAAGGACAAATGCACTTTTCTGAGGTGCTAGTTTTAGGAAAACACTGTTAACCAATGCATTCTTGTGTTCTGTGCGTTTTCAGCTTTCTCTCGGCCTGCAAACGCCTTAATAGTCACGAATGCACCAAAACTTAGTTTGAACAAAAAAGGTTGGGAAACTATTCACAAACCATGATACCATCATAAAACAGATAAATGTACTTTCCTGAGGTGCTAGTTTTAGGAAAACACTGTTAACCAATGCATTCTTGTGTTCTGTGCGTATTTAAGCCTTCTCTCGGCCTGAAAACGCCTTAATAGTCAAGTAAGCACAAAAACGTAGTTTGAACAAAAAAGGTTGGAAAACTATTCACAAACCATGATACCATCATGAAAAGGTTAAATGTACTTTCCTGAGGTGCTAGTTTTAGGAAAACACTGTTAACCAATGCATTCTTGTGTTCTGTGCGTATTTAAGCCTTCTCTCGGCCTGAAAACGCCTTAATAGTCAAGTAAGCACCAAAACTTAGTTTGAACAAAAAAGGTTGGAAAACTATTCACAAACCATGATACTATCATGAAAAGGACAAATGCACTTTTCTGAGGTGCTAGTTTTAGGAAAACACTGTTAACCAATGCATTCTTGTGTTCTGTGCGTTTTCAGCTTTCTCTCGGCCTGCAAACGCCTTAATAGTCAGGAATGCACCAAAACTTAGTTTGAACAAAAAAGGTTGGAAAACTATTCACAAACCATGATACCATCATGAAAAGGTTAAATGTACTTTCCTGAGGTGCTAGTTTTAGGAAAACACTGTTAACCAATGCATTCTTGTGTTCTGTGCGTATTTAAGCCTTCTCTCGGCCTGAAAACGTCTAAATAGTCAAGTAAGCACCAAAACTTAGTTTGAACAAAAAAGGTTGGAAAACTATTCACAAACCATGATACCATCATGAAAAGGATAAATGTACTTTCCCGAGGTGAAAGTTTTAGGAAAACACTGTTAACCAATGCATTCTTGTGTTCTGTGCGTTTTCAGCTTTCTCTCGGCCTGCAAACGCCTTAATAGTCACGGATGCACCAAAACTTAGTTTGAACAAAAAAGGTTGGGAAACTATTCACAAACCATGATACTATCATGAAACAGATAAATGTACTTTCCTGAGGTGCTAGTTTTAGGAAAACACTGTTTACCAATGCATTCTTGTGTTCTGTGCGTTTTCAGCTTTCTCTCGGCCTGCAAACGCCTTAATAGTCACGAATGCACCAAAACTTAGTTTGAACAAAAAAGGTTGGAAAACTATTCACAAACCATGATACCATCATGAAAAGGATAAATGTACTTTCCTGAGGTGCTAGTTTTAGGAAAACACTGTTAACCAATGCATTCTTGTGTTCTGTGCGTATTTAAGCCTTCTCTCGGCCTGAAAACGCCTTAATAGTCAAGTAAGCACCAAAACTTAGTTTGAACAAAAAAGGTTGGAAAACTATTCACAAACCATGATACCATCATGAAAAGGATAAATGTACTTTCCTGAGGTGCTAGTTTTAGGAAAACACTGTTAACCAATGCATTCTTGTGTTCTGTGCGTTTTCAGCTTTCTCTCGGCCTGAAAACGCCTTAATAGTCATCAATGCACCAAAACTTAGTTTGAACAAAAAAGGTTGGAAAACTATTCACAAACCATGATACCATCATGAAAAGGATAAATGTACTTTCCTGAGGTGCTAGTTTTAGGAAAACACTGTTAACCAATGCATTCTTGTGTTCTGTGCGTTTTCAGCTTTCTCTCGGCCTGCAAACGCCTTAATAGTCACGAATGCACCAAAACTTAGTTTGAACAAAAAAGGTTGGGAAACCATTCACAAACCATGATACTATCATGAAAAGGACAAATGCACTTTTCTGAGGTGCTAGTTTTAGGAAAACACTGTTAACCAATGCATTCTTGTGTTCTGTGCGTATTTAAGCCTTCTCTCGGCCTGAAAACGCCTTAATAGTCAAGTAAGCACCAAAACTTAGTTTGAATAAAAAAGGTTGGAAAACTATTCACAAACCATGATACCATCATGAAAAGGTTAAATGTACTTTCCTGAGGTGCTAGTTTTAGGAAAACACTGTTAACCAATGCATTCTTGTGTTCTGTGCGTTTTCAGCTTTCTCTCGGCCTGCAAACGCCTTAATAGTCACGAATGCACCAAAACTTAGTTTGAACAAAAAAGGTTGGGAAACTATTCACAAACCATGATACTATCATGAAAAGGACAAATGCACTTTTCTGAGGTGCTAGTTTCAGGAAAACACTGTTAACCAATGCATTCTTGTGTTCTGTGCGTTTTCAGCTTTCTCTCGGCCTACAAACGCCTTAATAGTCAGGAATGCACCAAAACTTAGTTTGAACAAAAAAGGTTGGGAAACTATTCACAAACCATGATACCATCATGAAAAGGTTAAATGTACTTTCCTGAGGTGCTAGTTTTAGGAAAACACTGTTAACCAATGCATTCTTGTGTTCTGTGCGTTTTCAGCTTTCTCTCGGCCCGAAAACGCCTTAATAGTCATCAATGCACCAAAACTTAGTTTGAACAAAAAAGGTTGGAAAACTATTCACAAACCATGATACCATCATGAAAAGGATAAATGTACTTTCCTGAGGTGCTAGTTTTAGGGAAACACTGTTAACCAATGCATTCTTGTGTTCTGTGCGTATTTAAGCCTTCTCTCGGCCTGAAAACGCCTTAATAGTCAAGTAAGCACCAAAACGTAGTTTGAACAAAAAAGGTTGGAAAACTATTCACAAACCATGATACCATCATAAAACAGATAAATGTACTTTCCTGAGGTGCTAGTTTTAGGAAAACACTGTTAACCAATGCATTCTTGTGTTCTGTGCGTATTTAAGCCTTCTCTCGGCCTGAAAACGCCTTAATAGTCAAGTAAGCACCAAAACTTAGTTTGAACAAAAAAGGTTGGAAAACTATTCACAAACCATGATACCATCATGAAAAGGATAAATGTACTTTCCTGAGGTGCTAGTTTTAGGAAAACACTGTTAACCAATGCATTCTTGTGTTCTGTGCGTTTTCAGCTTTCTCTCGGCCTGAAAACGCCTTAGTAGTCAAGTAAGCACCAAAACTTAGTTTGAACAAAAAAGGTTGGAAAACTATTCACAAACCATGATACCATCATGAAAAGGATAAATGTACTTTCCCGAGGTGAAAGTTTTAGGAAAACACTGTTAACCAATGCATTCTTGTGTTCTGTGCGTTTTCAGCTTTCTCTCGGCCTGCAAACGCCTTAATAGTCACGGATGCACCAAAACTTAGTTTGAACAAAAAAGGTTGGGAAACTATTCACAAACCATGATACTATCATGAAAAGGACAAATGCACTTTTATGAGGTGCTAGTTTTAGGAAAACACTGTTAACCAATGCATTCTTGTGTTCTGTGCGTATTTAAGCCTTCTCTCGGCCTGAAAACGCCTTAATAGTCAAGTAAGCACAAAAACGTAGTTTGAACAAAAAAGGTTGGAAAACTATTCACAAACCATGATACCATCATGAAAAGGTTAAATGTACTTTCCTGAGGTGCTAGTTTTAGGAAAACACTGTTAACCAATGCATTCTTGTGTTCTGTGCGTTTTCAGCTTTCTCTCGGCCCGAAAACGCCTTAATAGTCATCAATGCACCAAAACTTAGTTTGAACAAAAAAGGTTGGAAAACTATTCACAAACCATGATACCATCATGAAAAGGTTAAATGTACTTTCCTGAGGTGCTAGTTTTAGGAAAACACTGTTAACCAATGCATTCTTGTGTTCTGTGCGTATTTAAGCCTTCTCTCGGCCTGAAAACGCCTTAATAGTCAAGTAAGCACCAAAACTTAGTTTGAACAAAAAAGGTTGGGAAACTATTCACAAACCATGAAACAGATAAATGTACTTTCCTGAGGTGCTAGTTTTAGGAAAACACTGTTAACCAATGCATTCTTGTGTTCTGTGCGTATTTAAGCCTTCTCTCGGCCTGAAAACGCCTTAATAGTCAAGTAAGCACAAAAACGTAGTTTGAACAAAAAAGGTTGGAAAACTATTCACAAACCATGATACCATCATGAAAAGGTTAAATGTACTTTCCTGAGGTGCTAGTTTTAGGAAAACACTGTTAACCAATGCATTCTTGTGTTCTGTGCGTATTTAAGCCTTCTCTCGGCCTGAAAACGTCTAAATAGTCAAGTAAGCACCAAAACTTAGTTTGAACAAAAAAGGTTGGAAAACTATTCACAAACCATGATACCATCATGAAAAGGATAAATGTACTTTCCCGAGGTGAAAGTTTTAGGAAAACACTGTTAACCAATGCATTCTTGTGTTCTGTGCGTTTTCAGCTTTCTCTCGGCCTGCAAACGCCTTAATAGTCACGGATGCACCAAAACTTAGTTTGAACAAAAAAGGTTGGGAAACTATTCACAAACCATGATACTATCATGAAACAGATAAATGTACTTTCCTGAGGTGCTAGTTTTAGGAAAACACTGTTTACCAATGCATTCTTGTGTTCTGTGCGTTTTCAGCTTTCTCTCGGCCTGCAAACGCCTTAATAGTCACGAATGCACCAAAACTTAGTTTGAACAAAAAAGGTTGGAAAACTATTCACAAACCATGATACCATCATGAAAAGGATAAATGTACTTTCCTGAGGTGCTAGTTTTAGGGAAACACTGTTAACCAATGCATTCTTGTGTTCTGTGCGTATTTAAGCCTTCTCTCGGCCTGAAAACGCCTTAATAGTCAAGTAAGCACCAAAACGTAGTTTGAACAAAAAAGGTTGGAAAACTATTCACAAACCATGATACCATCATAAAACAGATAAATGTACTTTCCTGAGGTGCTAGTTTTAGGAAAACACTGTTAACCAATGCATTCTTGTGTTCTGTGCGTATTTAAGCCTTCTCTCGGCCTGAAAACGCCTTAATAGTCAAGTAAGCACCAAAACTTAGTTTGAACAAAAAAGGTTGGAAAACTATTCACAAACCATGATACCATCATGAAAAGGATAAATGTACTTCCCTGAGGTGCTAGTTTTAGGAAAACACTGTTAACCAATGCATTCTTGTGTTCTGTGCGTTTTCAGCTTTCTCTCGGCCTGCAAACGCCTTAATAGTCACGAATGCACCAAAACTTAGTTTGAACAAAAAAGGTTGGGAAACTATTCACAAACCATGATACCATCATGAAAAGGTTAAATGTACTTTCCTGAGGTGCTAGTTTTAGGAAAACACTGTTAACCAATGCATTCTTGTGTTCTGTGCGTTTTCAGCTTTCTCTCGGCCTGCAAACGCCTTAATAGTCACGAATGCACCAAAACTTAGTTTGAACAAAAAAGGTTGGAAAACTATTCACAAACCATGATACCATCATGAAAAGGTTAAATGTACTTTCCTGAGGTGCTAGTTTTAGGAAAACACTGTTAACCAATGCATTCTTGTGTTCTGTGCGTATTTAAGCCTTCTCTCGGCCTGAAAACGCCTTAATAGTCAAGTAAGCACCAAAACTTAGTTTGAACAAAAAAGGTTGGAAAACTATTCACAAACCATGATACTATCATGAAAAGGACAAATGCACTTTTCTGAGGTGCTAGTTTTAGGAAAACACTGTTAACCAATGCATTCTTGTGTTCTGTGCGTTTTCAGCTTTCTCTCGGCCTGCAAACGCCTTAATAGTCAGGAATGCACCAAAACTTAGTTTGAACAAAAAAGGTTGGGAAACTATTCACAAACCATGATACCATCATAAAACAGATAAATGTACTTTCCTGAGGTGCTAGTTTTAGGAAAACACTGTTAACCAATGCATTCTTGTGTTCTGTGCGTATTTAAGCCTTCTCTCGGCCTGAAAACGCCTTAATAGTCAAGTAAGCACCAAAACTTAGTTTGAACAAAAAAGGTTGGAAAACTATTCACAAACCATGATACCATCATGAAAAGGATAAATGTACTTTCCCGAGGTGAAAGTTTTAGGAAAACACTGTTAACCAATGCATTCTTGTGTTCTGTGCGTTTTCAGCTTTCTCTCGGCCTGCAAACGCCTTAATAGTCACGAATGCACCAAAACTTAGTTTGAACAAAAAAGGTTGGGAAACCATTCACAAACCATGATACCATCATGAAAAGGACAAATGCACTTTCCTGAGGTGCTAGTTTTAGGAACACACTGTTAACCAATGCATTCTTGTGTTCTGTGCGTATTTAAGCCTTCTCTCGGCCTGAAAACGCCTTAATAGTCACGAATGCACCAAAACTTAGTTTGAACAAAAAAGGTTGGAAAACTATTCACAAACCATGATACCATCATGAAAAGGTTAAATGTACTTTCCTGAGGTGCTAGTTTTAGGAAAACACTGTTAACCAATGCATTCTCGTGTTCTGTGCGTTTTCAGCCTTCTCTCGGCCTGAAAACGCCTTAATAGTCAAGTAAGCACCAAAACTTAGTTTGAACAAAAAAGGTTGGAAAACTATTCACAAACCATGATACCATCATGAAAAGGATAAATGTACTTCCCTGAGGTGCTAGTTTTAGGAAAACACTGTTAACCAATGCATTCTTGTGTTCTGTGCGTTTTCAGCTTTCTCTCGGCCTGCAAACGCCTTAATAGTCAGGAATGCACCAAAACTTAGTTTGAACAAAAAAGGTTGGGAAACTATTCACAAACCATGATACCATCATGAAAAGGTTAAATGTACTTTCCTGAGGTGCTAGTTTTAGGAAAACACTGTTAACCAATGCATTCTTGTGTTCTGTGCGTTTTCAGCTTTCTCTCGGCCTGCAAACGCCTTAATAGTCACGAATGCACCAAAACTTAGTTTGAACAAAAAAGGTTGGAAAACTATTCACAAACCATGATACCATCATGAAAAGGTTAAATGTACTTTCCTGAGGTGCTAGTTTTAGGAAAACACTGTTAACCAATGCATTCTTGTGTTCTGTGCGTATTTAAGCCTTCTCTCGGCCTGAAAACGCCTTAATAGTCAAGTAAGCACCAAAACTTAGTTTGAACAAAAAAGGTTGGAAAACTATTCACAAACCATGATACTATCATGAAAAGGACAAATGCACTTTTCTGAGGTGCTAGTTTTAGGAAAACACTGTTAACCAATGCATTCTTGTGTTCTGTGCGTTTTCAGCTTTCTCTCGGCCTGCAAACGCCTTAATAGTCAGGAATGCACCAAAACTTAGTTTTAACAAAAAAGGTTGGGAAACTATTCACAAACCATGATACCATCATAAAACAGATAAATGTACTTTCCTGAGGTGCTAGTTTTAGGAAAACACTGTTAACCAATGCATTCTTGTGTTCTGTGCGTATTTAAGCCTTCTCTCGGCCTGAAAACGCCTTAATAGTCAAGTAAGCACCAAAACTTAGTTTGAACAAAAAAGGTTGGAAAACTATTCACAAACCATGATACCATCATAAAACAGATAAATGTACTTTCCCGAGGTGAAAGTTTTAGGAAAACACTGTTAACCAATGCATTCTTGTGTTCTGTGCGTTTTCAGCTTTCTCTCGGCCTGAAAACGCCTTAATAGTCAAGAAAGCACCAAAACTTAGTTTGAACAAAAAAGGTTGGAAAACTATTCACAAACCA
Source organism: Gasterosteus aculeatus (assembly GCF_964276395.1). Taxonomy (NCBI): domain Eukaryota; kingdom Metazoa; phylum Chordata; class Actinopteri; order Perciformes; family Gasterosteidae; genus Gasterosteus; species Gasterosteus aculeatus. The sequence goes on from NC_135700.1 coordinate 1,874,682, forward strand.
TGATACCATCATAAAACAGATAAATGTACTTTCCTGAGGTGCTAGTTTTAGGAAAACACTGTTTACCAATGCATTCTTGTGTTCTGTGCGTTTTCAGCTTTCTCTCGGCCTGCAAACGCCTTAATAGTCACGAATGCACCAAAACTTAGTTTGAACAAAAAAGGTTGGAAAACTATTCACAAACCATGATACCATCATCCATCCATCCATTGTCTAACCGCTTATCCTGCACACAGGGTCGCGGGGGGGCTGGAGTCCATCCCAGCCAACTTCGGGCGATAGACAGGGTACACCCTGGATTGGTCGCCAGCCAATCGCAGGGCCACACAGAGACAGACAACCATTCACACTCACACATCTACGGGCAATTTAAAGTCCCCAATTGACCTGATCCCCAGAGCATGTCTTTGGACTGTGGGAGGAAGCCGGAGAACCCGGAGAGAACCCACGCAGACACGGGGAGAACATGCAGACTCCACACAGAAAGGCCACTGGGTGGAATCGAACCCAGGACCTTCTTGCTGTGAGGCAACGGTGCTAACCACCACGCCACCGTGCCGCCCCATGATACCATCATGAAAAGGATAAATGTACTTTCCTGAGGTGCTAGTTTTAGGAAAACACTGTTAACCAATGCATTCTTGTGTTCTGTGCGTATTTAAGCCTTCTCTCGGCCTGAAAACGCCTTAATAGTCAAGTAAGCACCAAAACTTAGTTTGAACAAAAAAGGTTGGAAAACTATTCACAAACCATGATACTATCATGAAAAGGACAAATGCACTTTTCTGAGGTGCTAGTTTTAGGAAAACACTGTTAACCAATGCATTCTTGTGTTCTGTGCGTTTTCAGCTTTCTCTCGGCCTGCAAACGCCTTAATAGTCAGGAATGCACCAAAACTTAGTTTGAACAAAAAAGGTTGGGAAACTATTCACAAACCATGATACCATCATAAAACAGATAAATGTACTTTCCTGAGGTGCTAGTTTTAGGAAAACACTGTTAACCAATGCATTCTTGTGTTCTGTGCGTATTTAAGCCTTCTCTCGGCCTGAAAACGCCTTAATAGTCAAGTAAGCACCAAAACTTAGTTTGAACAAAAAAGGTTGGAAAACTATTCACAAACCATGATACTATCATGAAAAGGACAAATGCACTTTTCTGAGGTGCTAGTTTTAGGAAAACACTGTTAACCAATGCATTCTTGTGTTCTGTGCGTTTTCAGCTTTCTCTCGGCCTGCAAACGCCTTAATAGTCACGAATGCACCAAAACTTAGTTTGAACAAAAAAGGTTGGAAAACTATTCACAAACCATGATACCATCATGAAAAGGTTAAATGTACTTTCCTGAGGTGCTAGTTTTAGGAAAACACTGTTAACCAATGCATTCTTGTGTTCTGTGCGTTTTCAGCTTTCTCTCGGCCTGAAAACGCCTTAATAGTCATCAATGCACCAAAACTTAGTTTGAACAAAAAAGGTTGGAAAACAATTCAAAAACCATGATACCATCATGAAAAGGATAAATGTACTTTCCTGAGGTGCTAGTTTTAGGAAAACACTGTTAACCAATGCATTCTTGTGTTCTGTGCGTTTTCAGCTTTCTCTCGGCCTGCAAACGCCTTAATAGTCAGGAATGCACCAAAACTTAGTTTGAACAAAAAAGGTTGGAAAACTATTCACAAACCATGATACCATCATGAAAAGGACAAATGCACTTTCCTGAGGTGCTAGTTTTAGGAAAACACTGTTAACCAATGCATTCTTGTGTTCTGTGCGTTTTCAGCTTTCTCTCGGCCTGCAAACGCCTTAATAGTCACGAATGCACCAAAACTTAGTTTAAACAAAAAAGGTTGGGAAGCTATTCACAAACCATGATACCATCATGAAAAGGACAAATGCACTTTCCTGAGGTGCTAGTTTTAGGAAAACACTGTTAACCAATGCATTCTTGTGTTCTGTGCGTTTTCAGCTTTCTCTCGGCCTGCAAACGCCTTAATAGTCACGAATGCACCAAAATTTAGTTTGAACAAAAAAGGTTGGAAAACTATTCACAAACCATGATACCATCATGAAAAGGTTAAATGTACTTTCCTGAGGTGCTAGTTTTAGGAAAACACTGTTAACCAATGCATTCTTGTGTTCTGTGCGTTTTCAGCTTTCTCTCGGCCTGAAAACGCCTCAATAGTCATCAATGCACCAAAACTTAGTTTGAACAAAAAAGGTTGGGAAACTATTCACAAACCATGACACCATCATGAAAAGGATAAATGTACTTTCCTGAGGTGCTAGTTTTAGGAAAACACTGTTAACCAATGCATTCTTGTGTTCTGTGCGTTTTCAGCTTTCTCTCGGCCTGCAAACGCCTTAATAGTCACGAATGCACCAAAACTTAGTTTGAACAAAAAAGGTTGGAAAACTATTCACAAACCATGATACCATCATGAAAAGGTTAAATGTACTTTCCTGAGGTGCTAGTTGTAGGAAAACACTGTTAACCAATGCATTCTTGTGTTCTGTGCGTTTTCAGCTTTCTCTCGGCCTGCAAAAGCCTTAATAGTCACGAATGCACCAAAACTTAGTTTGAACAAAAAAGGTTGGAAAACTATTCACAAACCATGATACCATCATGAAAATGTTAAATGTACTTTCCTGAGGTGCTAGTTTTAGGAAAACACTGTTAACCAATGCATTCTTGTGTTCTGTGCGTTTTCAGCTTTCTCTCGGCCTGCAAACGCCTTAATAGTCACGAATGCACCAAAACTTAGTTTGAACAAAAAAGGTTGGAAAACTATTCACAAACCATGATACCATCATGAAAAGGACAAATGCACTTTCCTGAGGTGCTAGTTTTAGGAAAACACTGTTAACCAATGCATTCTTGTGTTCTGTGCGTTTTCAGCTTTCTCTCGGCCGGCAAACGCCTTAATAGTCACGAATGCACCAAAACTTAGTTTGAACAAAAAAGGTTGGAAAACTATTCAGAAACCATGATACCATCATGAAAAGGATAAATGTACTTTCCCGAGGTGAAAGTTTTAGGAAAACACTGTTAACCAATGCATTCTTGTGTTCTGTGCGTTTTCAGCTTCCTCTCGGCCTGAAAACACCTTAATAGTCATCAATGCACCAAAACTTAGTTTGAACAAAAAAGGTTGGAAAACTATTCACAAACCATGATACCATCATGAAAAGGATAAATGTACTTTCCTGAGGTGCTAGTTTTAGGAAAACACTGTTAACCAATGCATTCTTGTGTTCTGTGCGTTTTCAGCTTTCTCTCGGCCTGCAAACGCCTTAATAGTCAGGAATGCACCAAAACTTAGTTTGAACAAAAAAGGTTGGAAAACTATTCACAAACCATGATACCATCATAAAACAGATAAATGTACTTTCCTGAGGTGCTAGTTTTAGGAAAACACTGTTTACCAATGCATTCTTGTGTTCTGTGCGTTTTCAGCTTTCTCTCGGCCTGCAAACGCCTTAATAGTCACGAATGCACCAAAACTTAGTTTGAACAAAAAAGGTTGGAAAACTATTCACAAACCATGATACCATCATGAAAAGGTTAAATGTACTTTCCTGAGGTGCTAGTTTTAGGAAAACACTGTTAACCAATGCATTCTTGTGTTCTGTGCGTTTTCAGCTTTCTCTCGGCCTGAAAACGCCTTAATAGTCATCAATGCACCAAAACTTAGTTTGAACAAAAAAGGTTGGAAAACTATTCAAAAACCATGATACCATCATGAAAAGGATAAATGTACTTTCCTGAGGTGCTAGTTTTAGGAAAACACTGTTAACCAATGCATTCTTGTGTTCTGTGCGTTTTCAGCTTTCTCTCGGCCTGCAAACGCCTTAATAGTCAGGAATGCACCAAAACTTAGTTTGAACAAAAAAGGTTGGAAAACTATTCACAAACCATGATACCATCATGAAAAGGACAAATGCACTTTCCTGAGGTGCTAGTTTTAGGAAAACACTGTTAACCAATGCATTCTTGTGTTCTGTGCGTTTTCAGCTTTCTCTCGGCCTGCAAACGCCTTAATAGTCACGAATGCACCAAAACTTAGTTTAAACAAAAAAGGTTGGGAAGCTATTCACAAACCATGATACCATCATGAAAAGGACAAATGCACTTTCCTGAGGTGCTAGTTTTAGGAAAACACTGTTAACCAATGCATTCTTGTGTTCTGTGCGTTTTCAGCTTTCTCTCGGCCTGCAAACGCCTTAATAGTCACGAATGCACCAAAACTTAGTTTGAACAAAAAAGGTTGGAAAACTATTCACAAACCATGATACCATCATGAAAAGGTTAAATGTACTTTCCTGAGGTGCTAGTTTTAGGAAAACACTGTTAACCAATGCATTCTTGTGTTCTGTGCGTTTTCAGCTTTCTCTCGGCCTGAAAACGCCTCAATAGTCATCAATGCACCAAAACTTAGTTTGAACAAAAAAGGTTGGGAAACTATTCACAAACCATGACACCATCATGAAAAGGATAAATGTACTTTCCTGAGGTGCTAGTTTTAGGAAAACACTGTTAACCAATGCATTCTTGTGTTCTGTGCGTTTTCAGCTTTCTCTCGGCCTGCAAACGCCTTAATAGTCACGAATGCACCAAAACTTAGTTTGAACAAAAAAGGTTGGAAAACTATTCACAAACCATGATACCATCATGAAAAGGTTAAATGTACTTTCCTGAGGTGCTAGTTGTAGGAAAACACTGTTAACCAATGCATTCTTGTGTTCTGTGCGTTTTCAGCTTTCTCTCGGCCTGCAAAAGCCTTAATAGTCACGAATGCACCAAAACTTAGTTTGAACAAAAAAGGTTGGAAAACTATTCACAAACCATGATACCATCATGAAAAGGATAAATGTACTTTCCTGAGGTGCTAGTTTTAGGAAAACACTGTTAACCAATGCATTCTTGTGTTCTGTGCGTTTTCAGCTTTCTCTCGGCCTGCAAACGCCTTAATAGTCAGGAATGCACCAAAACTTAGTTTGAACAAAAAAGGTTGGAAAACTATTCACAAACCATGATACCATCATAAAACAGATAAATGTACTTTCCTGAGGTGCTAGTTTTAGGAAAACACTGTTTACCAATGCATTCTTGTGTTCTGTGCGTTTTCAGCTTTCTCTCGGCCTGCAAACGCCTTAATAGTCACGAATGCACCAAAACTTAGTTTGAACAAAAAAGGTTGGAAAACTATTCACAAACCATGATACCATCATGAAAAGGATAAATGTACTTTCCTGAGGTGCTAGTTTTAGTAAAACACTGTTAACCAATGCATTCTTGTGTTCTGTGCGTATTTAAGCCTTCTCTCGGCCTGAAAACGCCTTAATAGTCAAGTAAGCACCAAAACTTAGTTTGAACAAAAAAGGTTGGAAAACTATTCACAAACCATGATACTATCATGAAAAGGACAAATGCACTTTTCTGAGGTGCTAGTTTTAGGAAAACACTGTTAACCAATGCATTCTTGTGTTCTGTGCGTTTTCAGCTTTCTCTCGGCCTGCAAACGCCTTAATAGTCACGAATGCACCAAAACTTAGTTTGAACAAAAAAGGTTGGAAAACTATTCACAAACCATGATACCATCATGAAAAGGTTAAATGTACTTTCCTGAGGTGCTAGTTTTAGGAAAACACTGTTAACCAATGCATTCTTGTGTTCTGTGCGTATTTAAGCCTTCTCTCGGCCTGAAAACGCCTTAATAGTCAAGTAAGCACCAAAACTTAGTTTGAACAAAAAAGGTTGGAAAACTATTCACAAACCATGATACTATCATGAAAAGGACAAATGCACTTTTCTGAGGTGCTAGTTTTAGGAAAACACTGTTAACCAATGCATTCTTGTGTTCTGTGCGTTTTCAGCTTTCTCTCGGCCTGCAAACGCCTTAATAGTCAGGAATGCACCAAAACTTAGTTTGAACAAAAAAGGTTGGGAAACTATTCACAAACCATGATACCATCATAAAACAGATAAATGTACTTTCCTGAGGTGCTAGTTTTAGGAAAACACTGTTAACCAATGCATTCTTGTGTTCTGTGCGTATTTAAGCCTTCTCTCGGCCTGAAAACGCCTTAATAGTCAAGTAAGCACCAAAACTTAGTTTGAACAAAAAAGGTTGGAAAACTATTCACAAACCACGATACTATCATGAAAAGGACAAATGCACTTTTCTGAGGTGCTAGTTTTAGGAAAACACTGTTAACCAATGCATTCTTGTGTTCTGTGCGTTTTCAGCTTTCTCTCGGCCTGCAAACGCCTTAATAGTCAGGAATGCACCAAAACTTAGTTTGAACAAAAAAGGTTGGGAAACTATTCACAAACCATGATACCATCATAAAACAGATAAATGTACTTTCCTGAGGTGCTAGTTTTAGGAAAACACTGTTAACCAATGCATTCTTGTGTTCTGTGCGTATTTAAGCCTTCTCTCGGCCTGAAAACGCCTTAATAGTCAAGTAAGCACCAAAACTTAGTTTGAACAAAAAAGGTTGGAAAACTATTCACAAACCATGATACCATCATGAAAAGGTTAAATGTACTTTCCTGAGGTGCTAGTTTTAGGAAAACACTGTTAACCAATGCATTCTCGTGTTCTGTGCGTTTTCAGCCTTCTCTCGGCCTGCAAACGCCTTAATAGTCAGGAATGCACCAAAACTTAGTTTGAACAAAAAAGGTTGGGAAACTATTCACAAACCATGATACCATCATAAAACAGATAAATGTACTTTCCTGAGGTGCTAGTTTTAGGAAAACACTGTTAACCAATGCATTCTTGTGTTCTGTGCGTATTTAAGCCTTCTCTCGGCCTGAAAACGCCTTAATAGTCAAGTAAGCACCAAAACTTAGTTTGAACAAAAAAGGTTGGAAAACTATTCACAAACCATGATACCATCATGAAAAGGTTAAATGTACTTTCCTGAGGTGCTAGTTTTAGGAAAACACTGTTAACCAATGCATTCTCGTGTTCTGTGCGTTTTCAGCCTTCTCTCGGCCTGAAAACGCCTTAATAGTCAAGTAAGCACCAAAACTTAGTTTGAACAAAAAAGGTTGGAAAACTATTCACAAACCATGATACCATCATGAAAAGGTTAAATGTACTTTCCTGAGGTGCTAGTTTTAGGAAAACACTGTTAACCAATGCATTCTTGTGTTCTGTGCGTATTTAAGCCTTCTCTCGGCCTGAAAACGCCTTAATAGTCAAGTAAGCACCAAAACTTAGTTTGAACAAAAAAGGTTGGAAAACTATTCACAAACCATGATACTATCATGAAAAGGACAAATGCACTTTTCTGAGGTGCTAGTTTTAGGAAAACACTGTTAACCAATGCATTCTTGTGTTCTGTGCGTTTTCAGCTTTCTCTCGGCCTGCAAACGCCTTAATAGTCAGGAATGCACCAAAACTTAGTTTGAACAAAAAAGGTTGGGAAACTATTCACAAACCATGATACCATCATAAAACAGATAAATGTACTTTCCTGAGGTGCTAGTTTTAGGAAAACACTGTTAACCAATGCATTCTTGTGTTCTGTGCGTATTTAAGCCTTCTCTCGGCCTGAAAACGCCTTAATAGTCAAGTAAGCACCAAAACTTAGTTTGAACAAAAAAGGTTGGAAAACTATTCACAAACCATGATACCATCATGAAAAGGATAAATGTACTTTCCCGAGGTGAAAGTTTTAGGAAAACACTGTTAACCAATGCATTCTTGTGTTCTGTGCGTTTTCAGCTTTCTCTCGGCCTGCAAACGCCTTATTAGTCACGAATGCACCAAAACTTAGTTTGAACAAAAAAGGTTGGGAAACCATTCACAAACCATGATACCATCATGAAAAGGACAAATGCACTTTCCTGAGGTGCTAGTTTTAGGAACACACTGTTAACCAATGCATTCTTGTGTTCTGTGCGTATTTAAGCCTTCTCTCAGCCTGAAAACGCCTTAATAGTCAAGAAAGCACCAAAACTTAGTTTGAACAAAAAAGGTTGGAAAACTATTCACAAACCATGATACCATCATAAAACAGATAAATGTACTTTCCTGAGGTGCTAGTTTTAGGAAAACACTGTTTACCAATGCATTCTTGTGTTCTGTGCGTTTTCAGCTTTCTCTCGGCCTGCAAACGCCTTAATAGTCAGGAATGCACCAAAACTTAGTTTGAACAAAAAAGGTTGGGAAACTATTCACAAACCATGATACCATCATAAAACAGATAAATGTACTTTCCTGAGGTGCTAGTTTTAGGAAAACACTGTTAACCAATGCATTCTTGTGTTCTGTGCGTATTTAAGCCTTCTCTCGGCCTGAAAACGCCTTAATAGTCAAGTAAGCACCAAAACTTAGGTTGAACAAAAAAGGTTGGAAAACTATTCACAAACCATGATACCATCATGAAAAGGTTAAATGTACTTTCCTGAGGTGCTAGTTTTAGGAAAACACTGTTAACCAATGCATTCTCGTGTTCTGTGCGTTTTCAGCCTTCTCTCGGCCTGAAAACGCCTTAATAGTCAAGTAAGCACCAAAACTTAGTTTGAACAAAAAAGGTTGGAAAACTATTCACAAACCATGATACCATCATGAAAAGGATAAATGTACTTCCCTGAGGTGCTAGTTTTAGGAAAACACTGTTAACCAATGCATTCTTGTGTTCTGTGCGTTTTCAGCTTTCTCTCGGCCTGCAAACGCCTTAATAGTCACGAATGCACCAAAACTTAGTTTGAACAAAAAAGGTTGGGAAACCATTCACAAACCATGATACCATCATGAAAAGGACAAATGCACTTTCCTGAGGTGCTAGTTTTAGGAACACACTGTTAACCAATGCATTCTTGTGTTCTGTGCGTTTTCAGCTTTCTCTCGGCCTGCAAACGCCTTAATAGTCAAGTAAGCACCAAAACTTAGTTTGAACAAAAAAGGTTGGAAAACTATTCACAAACCATGATACCATCATGAAAAGGTTAAATGTACTTTCCTGAGGTGCTAGTTTTAGGAAAACACTGTTAACCAATGCATTCTTGTGTTCTGTGCGTATTTAAGCCTTCTCTCGGCCTGAAAACGCCTTAATAGTCAAGTAAGCACCAAAACTTAGTTTGAACAAAAAAGGTTGGAAAACTATTCACAAACCATGATACCATCATGAAAAGGTTAAATGTACTTTCCTGAGGTGCTAGTTTTAGGAAAACACTGTTAACCAATGCATTCTTGTGTTCTGTGCGTTTTCAGCTTTCTCTCGGCCTGCAAACGCCTTAATAGTCACGAATGCACCAAAACTTAGTTTGAACAAAAAAGGTTGGAAAACTATTCACAAACCATGATACCATCATGAAAAGGTTAAATGTACTTTCCTGAGGTGCTAGTTTTAGGAAAACACTGTTAACCAATGCATTCTTGTGTTCTTTGCGTTTTCAGCCTTCTCTCGGCCTGAAAACGCCTTAATAGTCAAGTAAGCACCAAAACTTAGTTTGAACAAAAAAGGTTGGAAAACTATTCACAAACCATGATACCATCATGAAAAGGATAAATGTACTTCCCTGAGGTGCTAGTTTTAGGAAAACACTGTTAACCAATGCATTCTTGTGTTCTGTGCGTTTTCAGCTTTCTCTCGGCCTGCAAACGCCTTAATAGTCACGAATGCACCAAAACTTAGTTTGAACAAAAAAGGTTGGGAAACTATTCACAAACCATGATACCATCATGAAAAGGTTAAATGTACTTTCCTGAGGTGCTAGTTTTAGGAAAACACTGTTAACCAATGCATTCTTGTGTTCTGTGCGTTTTCAGCTTTCTCTCGGCCTGCAAACGCCTTAATAGTCACGAATGCACCAAAACTTAGTTTGAACAAAAAAGGTTGGGAAACCATTCACAAACCATGATACCATCATGAAAAGGACAAATGCACTTTCCTGAGGTGCTAGTTTTAGGAACACACTGTTAACCAATGCATTCTTGTGTTCTGTGCGTTTTCAGCTTTCTCTCGGCCTGCAAACGCCTTAATAGTCACGAATGCACCAAAACTTAGTTTGAACAAAAAAGGTTGGAAAACTATTCACAAACCATGATACCATCATGAAAAGGTTAAATGTACCTTCCTGAGGTGCTAGTTTTAGGAAAACACTGTTAACCAATGCATTCTTGTGTTCTGTGCGTATTTAAGCCTTCTCTCGGCCTGAAAACGCCTTAATAGTCAAGTAAGCACCAAAACTTAGTTTGAACAAAAAAGGTTGGAAAACTATTCACAAACCATGATACTATCATGAAAAGGACAAATGCACTTTTCTGAGGTGCTAGTTTTAGGAAAACACTGTTAACCAATGCATTCTTGTGTTCTGTGCGTTTTCAGCTTTCTCTCGGCCTGCAAACGCCTTAATAGTCAGGAATGCACCAAAACTTAGTTTGAACAAAAAAGGTTGGGAAACTATTCACAAACCATGATACCATCATAAAACAGATAAATGTACTTTCCTGAGGTGCTAGTTTTAGGAAAACACTGTTAACCAATGCATTCTTGTGTTCTGTGCGTATTTAAGCCTTCTCTCGGCCTGAAAACGCCTTAATATTCAAGTAAGCACCAAAACTTAGTTTGAACAAAAAAGGTTGGAAAACTATTCACAAACCATGATACCATCATGAAAAGGATAAATGTACTTTCCCGAGGTGAAAGTTTTAGGAAAACACTGTTAACCAATGCATTCTTGTGTTCTGTGCGTTTTCAGCTTCCTCTCGGCCTGCAAACGCCTTAATAGTCACGAATGCACCAAAACTTAGTTTGAACAAAAAAGGTTGGAAAACTATTCACAAACCATGATACCATCATGAAAAGGTTAAATGTACTTTCCTGAGGTGCTAGTTTTAGGAAAACACTGTTAACCAATGCATTCTTGTGTTCTGTGCGTTTTCAGCCTTCTCTCGGCCTGAAAACGCCTTAATAGTCAAGTAAGCACCAAAACTTAGTTTGAACAAAAAAGGTTGGAAAACTATTCACAAACCATGATACCATCATGAAAAGGTTAAATGTACTTTCCTGAGGTGCTAGTTTTAGGAAAACACTGTTAACCAATGCATTCTTGTGTTCTTTGCGTTTTCAGCCTTCTCTCGGCCTGAAAACGCCTTAATAGTCAAGTAAGCACCAAAACTTAGTTTGAACAAAAAAGGTTGGAAAACTATTCACAAACCATGATACCATCATGAAAAGGATAAATGTACTTTCCTGAGGTGCTAGTTTTAGGAAAACACTGTTAACCAATGCATTCTTGTGTTCTGTGCGTTTTCAGCTTTCTCTCGGCCTGCAAACGCCTTAATAGTCACGAATGCACCAAAACTTAGTTTGAACAAAAAAGGTTGGAAAACTATTCACAAACCATGATACCATCATGAAAAGGTTAAATGTACTTTCCTGAGGTGCTAGTTTTAGGAAAACACTGTTAACCAATGCATTCTTGTGTTCTTTGCGTTTTCAGCCTTCTCTCGGCCTGAAAACGCCTTAATAGTCAAGTAAGCACCAAAACTTAGTTTGAACAAAAAAGGTTGGAAAACTATTCACAAACCATGATACCATCATGAAAAGGATAAATGTACTTCCCTGAGGTGCTAGTTTTAGGAAAACACTGTTAACCAATGCATTCTTGTGTTCTGTGCGTTTTCAGCTTTCTCTCGGCCTGCAAACGCCTTAATAGTCACGAATGCACCAAAACTTAGTTTGAACAAAAAAGGTTGGGAAACTATTCACAAACCATGATACCATCATGAAAAGGTTAAATGTACTTTCCTGAGGTGCTAGTTTTAGGAAAACACTGTTAACCAATGCATTCTTGTGTTCTGTGCGTTTTCAGCTTTCTCTCGGCCTGCAAACGCCTTAATAGTCACGAATGCACCAAAACTTAGTTTGAACAAAAAAGGTTGGGAAACCATTCACAAACCATGATACCATCATGAAAAGGACAAATGCACTTTTCTGAGGTGCTAGTTTTAGGAAAACACTGTTAACCAATGCATTCTTGTGTTCTGTGCGTATTTAAGCCTTCTCTCGGCCTGAAAACGCCTTAATAGTCAAGTAAGCACCAAAACTTAGTTTGAACAAAAAAGGTTGGAAAACTATTCACAAACCATGATACTATCATGAAAAGGACAAATGCACTTTTCTGAGGTGCTAGTTTTAGGAAAACACTGTTAACCAATGCATTCTTGTGTTCTGTGCGTTTTCAGCTTTCTCTCGGCCTGCAAACGCCTTAATAGTCAGGAATGCACCAAAACTTAGTTTGAACAAAAAAGGTTGGGAAACTATTCACAAACCATGATACCATCATAAAACAGATAAATGTACTTTCCTGAGGTGCGAGTTTTAGGAAAACACTGTTAACCAATGCATTCTTGTGTTCTGTGCGTATTTAAGCCTTCTCTCGGCCTGAAAACGCCTTAATAGTCAAGTAAGCACCAAAACTTAGTTTGAACAAAAAAGGTTGGAAAACTATTCACAAACCATGATACCATCATGAAAAGGACAAATGCACTTTCCTGAGGTGCTAGTTTTAGGAAAACACTGTTAACCAATGCATTCTTGTGTTCTGTGCGTTTTCAGCTTTCTCTCGGCCTGCAAACGCCTTAATAGTCACGAATGCACCAAAACTTAGTTTGAACAAAAAAGGTTTGAAAACTATTCACAAACCATGATACTATCATGAAAAGGACAAATGCACTTTTCTGAGGTGCTAGTTTTAGGAAAACACTGTTAACCAATGCATTCTTGTGTTCTGTGCGTTTTCAGCTTTCTCTCGGCCTGCAAACGCCTTAATAGTCAGGAATGCACCAAAACTTAGTTTGAACAAAAAAGGTTGGGAAACTATTCACAAACCATGATACCATCATAAAACAGATAAATGTACTTTCCTGAGGTGCTAGTTTTAGGAAAACACTGTTAACCAATGCATTCTTGTGTTCTGTGCGTATTTAAGCCTTCTCTCGGCCTGAAAACGCCTTAATAGTCAAGTAAGCACCAAAACTTAGTTTGAACAAAAAAGGTTGGAAAACTATTCACAAACCATGATACCATCATGAAAAGGATAAATGTACTTTCCCGAGGTGAAAGTTTTAGGAAAACACTGTTAACCAATGCATTCTTGTGTTCTGTGCGTTTTCAGCTTTCTCTCGGCCTGCAAACGCCTTAATAGTCACGAATGCACCAAAACTTAGTTTGAACAAAAAAGGTTGGAAAACTATTCACAAACCATGATACCATCATGAAAAGGTTAAATGTACTTTCCTGAGGTGCTAGTTTTAGGAAAACACTGTTAACCAATGCATTCTTGTGTTCTGTGCGTATTTAAGCCTTCTCTCGGCCTGAAAACGCCTTAATAGTCAAGTAAGCACCAAAACTTAGTTTGAACAAAAAAGGTTGGAAAACTATTCACAAACCATGATACCATCATGAAAAGGACAAATGCACTTTCCTGAGGTGCTAGTTTTAGGAAAACACTGTTAACCAATGCATTCTTGTGTTCTGTGCGTTTTCAGCTTTCTCTCGGCCTGCAAACGCCTTAATAGTCACGAATGCACCAAAACTTAGTTTGAACAAAAAAGGTTGGGAAACTATTCACAAACCATGATACCATCATAAAACAGATAAATGTACTTTCCTGAGGTGCTAGTTTTAGGAAAACACTGTTAACCAATGCATTCTTGTGTTCTGTGCGTATTTAAGCCTTCTCTCGGCCTGAAAACGCCTTAATAGTCAAGTAAGCACCAAAACTTAGTTTGAACAAAAAAGGTTGGAAAACTATTCACAAACCATGATACTATCATGAAAAGGACAAATGCACTTTTCTGAGGTGCTAGTTTTAGGAAAACACTGTTAACCAATGCATTCTTGTGTTCTGTGCGTTTTCAGCTTTCTCTCGGCCTGCAAACGCCTTAATAGTCAGGAATGCACCAAAACTTAGTTTGAACAAAAAAGGTTGGGAAACTATTCACAAACCATGATACCATCATGAAAAGGTTAAATGTACTTTCCTGAGGTGCTAGTTTTAGGAAAACACTGTTAACCAATGCATTCTTGTGTTCTGTGCGTTTTCAGCTTTCTCTCGGCCTGCAAACGCCTTAATAGTCACGAATGCACCAAAACTTAGTTTGAACAAAAAAGGTTGGGAAACTATTCACAAACCATGATACCATCATAAAACAGATAAATGTACTTTCCTGAGGTGCTAGTTTTAGGAAAATACTGTTAACCAATGCATTCTTGTGTTCTGTGCGTATTTAAGCCTTCTCTCGGCCTGAAAACGCCTTAATAGTCAAGTAAGCACCAAAACTTAGTTTGAACAAAAAAGGTTGGAAAACTATTCACAAACCATGATACCATCATGAAAAGGATAAATGTACTTTCCCGAGGTGAAAGTTTTAGGAAAACACTGTTAACCAATGCATTCTTGTGTTCTGTGCGTTTTCAGCTTTCTCTCGGCCTGCAAACGCCTTAATAGTCACGAATGCACCAAAACTTAGTTTGAACAAAAAAGGTTGGAAAACTATTCACAAACCATGATACCATCATGAAAAGGTTAAATGTACTTTCCTGAGGTGCTAGTTTTAGGAAAACACTGTTAACCAATGCATTCTTGTGTTCTGTGCGTATTTAAGCCTTCTCTCGGCCTGAAAACGCCTTAATAGTCAAGTAAGCACCAAAACTTAGTTTGAACAAAAAAGGTTGGAAAACTATTCACAAACCATGATACTATCATGAAAAGGACAAATGCACTTTTCTGAGGTGCTAGTTTTAGGAAAACACTGTTAACCAATGCATTCTTGTGTTCTGTGCGTTTTCAGCTTTCTCTCGGCCTGCAAACGCCTTAATAGTCACGAATGCACCAAAACTTAGTTTGAACAAAAAAGGTTGGGAAACTATTCACAAACCATGATACCATCATAAAACAGATAAATGTACTTTCCTGAGGTGCTAGTTTTAGGAAAACACTGTTAACCAATGCATTCTTGTGTTCTGTGCGTATTTAAGCCTTCTCTCGGCCTGAAAACGCCTTAATAGTCAAGTAAGCACCAAAACTTAGTTTGAACAAAAAAGGTTGGAAAACTATTCACAAACCATGATACTATCATGAAAAGGACAAATGCACTTTTCTGAGGTGCTAGTTTTAGGAAAACACTGTTAACCAATGCATTCTTGTGTTCTGTGCGTTTTCAGCTTTCTCTCGGCCTGCAAACGCCTTAATAGTCAGGAATGCACCAAAACTTAGTTTGAACAAAAAAGGTTGGGAAACTATTCACAAACCATGATACCATCATAAAACAGATAAATGTACTTTCCTGAGGTGCGAGTTTTAGGAAAACACTGTTAACCAATGCATTCTTGTGTTCTGTGCGTATTTAAGCCTTCTCTCGGCCTGAAAACGCCTTAATAGTCACGAATGCACCAAAACTTAGTTTGAACAAAAAAGGTTGGAAAACTATTCACAAACCATGATACCATCATGAAAAGGTTAAATGTACTTTCCTGAGGTGCTAGTTTTAGGAAAACACTGTTAACCAATGCATTCTTGTGTTCTGTGCGTATTTAAGCCTTCTCTCGGCCTGCAAACGCCTTAATAGTCAGGAATGCACCAAAACTTAGTTTGAACAAAAAAGGTTGGGAAACTATTCACAAACCATGATACCATCATGAAAAGGTTAAATGTACTTTCCTGAGGTGCTAGTTTTAGGAAAACACTGTTAACCAATGCATTCTTGTGTTCTGTGCGTATTTAAGCCTTCTCTCGGCCTGAAAACGCCTTAATAGTCAAGTAAGCACCAAAACTTAGTTTGAACAAAAAAGGTTGGAAAACTATTCACAAACCATGATACTATCATGAAAAGGACAAATGCACTTTTCTGAGGTGCTAGTTTTAGGAAAACACTGTTAACCAATGCATTCTTGTGTTCTGTGCGTTTTCAGCTTTCTCTCGGCCTGCAAACGCCTTAATAGTCACGAATGCACCAAAACTTAGTTTGAACAAAAAAGGTTGGGAAACTATTCACAAACCATGATACCATCATAAAACAGATAAATGTACTTTCCTGAGGTGCTAGTTTTAGGAAAACACTGTTAACCAATGCATTCTTGTGTTCTGTGCGTATTTAAGCCTTCTCTCGGCCTGCAAACGCCTTAATAGTCAGGAATGCACCAAAACTTAGTTTGAACAAAAAAGGTTGGGAAACTATTCACAAACCATGATACCATCATGAAAAGGTTAAATGTACTTTCCTGAGGTGCTAGTTTTAGGAAAACACTGTTAACCAATGCATTCTTGTGTTCTGTGCGTATTTAAGCCTTCTCTCGGCCTGAAAACGCCTTAATAGTCAAGTAAGCACCAAAACTTAGTTTGAACAAAAAAGGTTGGAAAACTATTCACAAACCATGATACTATCATGAAAAGGACAAATGCACTTTTCTGAGGTGCTAGTTTTAGGAAAACACTGTTAACCAATGCATTCTTGTGTTCTGTGCGTTTTCAGCTTTCTCTCGGCCTGCAAACGCCTTAATAGTCACGAATGCACCAAAACTTAGTTTGAACAAAAAAGGTTGGGAAACTATTCACAAACCATGATACCATCATAAAACAGATAAATGTACTTTCCTGAGGTGCTAGTTTTAGGAAAACACTGTTAACCAATGCATTCTTGTGTTCTGTGCGTATTTAAGCCTTCTCTCGGCCTGAAAACGCCTTAATAGTCAAGTAAGCACCAAAACTTAGTTTGAACAAAAAAGGTTGGAAAACTATTCACAAACCATGATACTATCATGAAAAGGACAAATGCACTTTTCTGAGGTGCTAGTTTTAGGAAAACACTGTTAACCAATGCATTCTTGTGTTCTGTGCGTTTTCAGCTTTCTCTCGGCCTGCAAACGCCTTAATAGTCAGGAATGCACCAAAACTTAGTTTGAACAAAAAAGGTTGGGAAACTATTCACAAACCATGATACCATCATAAAACAGATAAATGTACTTTCCTGAGGTGCGAGTTTTAGGAAAACACTGTTAACCAATGCATTCTTGTGTTCTGTGCGTATTTAAGCCTTCTCTCGGCCTGAAAACGCCTTAATAGTCAAGTAAGCACCAAAACTTAGTTTGAACAAAAAAGGTTGGAAAACTATTCACAAACCATGATACCATCATGAAAAGGACAAATGCACTTTCCTGAGGTGCTAGTTTTAGGAAAACACTGTTAACCAATGCATTCTTGTGTTCTGTGCGTTTTCAGCTTTCTCTCGGCCTGCAAACGCCTTAATAGTCACGAATGCACCAAAACTTAGTTTGAACAAAAAAGGTTTGAAAACTATTCACAAACCATGATACTATCATGAAAAGGACAAATGCACTTTTCTGAGGTGCTAGTTTTAGGAAAACACTGTTAACCAATGCATTCTTGTGTTCTGTGCGTTTTCAGCTTTCTCTCGGCCTGCAAACGCCTTAATAGTCAGGAATGCACCAAAACTTAGTTTGAACAAAAAAGGTTGGGAAACTATTCACAAACCATGATACCATCATAAAACAGATAAATGTACTTTCCTGAGGTGCTAGTTTTAGGAAAACACTGTTAACCAATGCATTCTTGTGTTCTGTGCGTATTTAAGCCTTCTCTCGGCCTGAAAACGCCTTAATAGTCAAGTAAGCACCAAAACTTAGTTTGAACAAAAAAGGTTGGAAAACTATTCACAAACCATGATACCATCATGAAAAGGATAAATGTACTTTCCCGAGGTGAAAGTTTTAGGAAAACACTGTTAACCAATGCATTCTTGTGTTCTGTGCGTTTTCAGCTTTCTCTCGGCCTGCAAACGCCTTAATAGTCACGAATGCACCAAAACTTAGTTTGAACAAAAAAGGTTGGAAAACTATTCACAAACCATGATACCATCATGAAAAGGTTAAATGTACTTTCCTGAGGTGCTAGTTTTAGGAAAACACTGTTAACCAATGCATTCTTGTGTTCTGTGCGTATTTAAGCCTTCTCTCGGCCTGAAAACGCCTTAATAGTCAAGTAAGCACCAAAACTTAGTTTGAACAAAAAAGGTTGGAAAACTATTCACAAACCATGATACCATCATGAAAAGGACAAATGCACTTTCCTGAGGTGCTAGTTTTAGGAAAACACTGTTAACCAATGCATTCTTGTGTTCTGTGCGTTTTCAGCTTTCTCTCGGCCTGCAAACGCCTTAATAGTCACGAATGCACCAAAACTTAGTTTGAACAAAAAAGGTTGGGAAACTATTCACAAACCATGATACCATCATAAAACAGATAAATGTACTTTCCTGAGGTGCTAGTTTTAGGAAAACACTGTTAACCAATGCATTCTTGTGTTCTGTGCGTATTTAAGCCTTCTCTCGGCCTGAAAACGCCTTAATAGTCAAGTAAGCACCAAAACTTAGTTTGAACAAAAAAGGTTGGAAAACTATTCACAAACCATGATACTATCATGAAAAGGACAAATGCACTTTTCTGAGGTGCTAGTTTTAGGAAAACACTGTTAACCAATGCATTCTTGTGTTCTGTGCGTATTTAAGCCTTCTCTCGGCCTGAAAACGCCTTAATAGTCAAGTAAGCACCAAAACTTAGTTTGAACAAAAAAGGTTGGAAAACTATTCACAAACCATGATACCATCATGAAAAGGACAAATGTACTTTCCCGAGGTGAAAGTTTTAGGAAAACACTGTTAACCAATGCATTCTTGTGTTCTGTGCGTTTTCAGCTTTCTCTCGGCCTGCAAACGCCTTAATAGTCACGAATGCACCAAAACTTAGTTTGAACAAAAAAGGTTTGAAAACTATTCACAAACCATGATACTATCATGAAAAGGACAAATGCACTTTTCTGAGGTGCTAGTTTTAGGAAAACACTGTTAACCAATGCATTCTTGTGTTCTGTGCGTTTTCAGCTTTCTCTCGGCCTGCAAACGCCTTAATAGTCAGGAATGCACCAAAACTTAGTTTGAACAAAAAAGGTTGGGAAACTATTCACAAACCATGATACCATCATAAAACAGATAAATGTACTTTCCTGAGGTGCTAGTTTTAGGAAAACACTGTTAACCAATGCATTCTTGTGTTCTGTGCGTATTTAAGCCTTCTCTCGGCCTGAAAACGCCTTAATAGTCAAGTAAGCACCAAAACTTAGTTTGAACAAAAAAGGTTGGAAAACTATTCACAAACCATGATACCATCATGAAAAGGATAAATGTACTTTCCCGAGGTGAAAGTTTTAGGAAAACACTGTTAACCAATGCATTCTTGTGTTCTGTGCGTTTTCAGCTTTCTCTCGGCCTGCAAACGCCTTAATAGTCACGAATGCACCAAAACTTAGTTTGAACAAAAAAGGTTGGAAAACTATTCACAAACCATGATACCATCATGAAAAGGTTAAATGTACTTTCCTGAGGTGCTAGTTTTAGGAAAACACTGTTAACCAATGCATTCTTGTGTTCTGTGCGTATTTAAGCCTTCTCTCGGCCTGAAAACGCCTTAATAGTCAAGTAAGCACCAAAACTTAGTTTGAACAAAAAAGGTTGGAAAACTATTCACAAACCATGATACCATCATGAAAAGGACAAATGCACTTTCCTGAGGTGCTAGTTTTAGGAAAACACTGTTAACCAATGCATTCTTGTGTTCTGTGCGTTTTCAGCTTTCTCTCGGCCTGCAAACGCCTTAATAGTCACGAATGCACCAAAACTTAGTTTGAACAAAAAAGGTTGGGAAACTATTCACAAACCATGATACCATCATAAAACAGATAAATGTACTTTCCTGAGGTGCTAGTTTTAGGAAAACACTGTTAACCAATGCATTCTTGTGTTCTGTGCGTATTTAAGCCTTCTCTCGGCCTGAAAACGCCTTAATAGTCAAGTAAGCACCAAAACTTAGTTTGAACAAAAAAGGTTGGAAAACTATTCACAAACCATGATACTATCATGAAAAGGACAAATGCACTTTTCTGAGGTGCTAGTTTTAGGAAAACACTGTTAACCAATGCATTCTTGTGTTCTGTGCGTATTTAAGCCTTCTCTCGGCCTGAAAACGCCTTAATAGTCAAGTAAGCACCAAAACTTAGTTTGAACAAAAAAGGTTGGAAAACTATTCACAAACCATGATACCATCATGAAAAGGATAAATGTACTTTCCCGAGGTGAAAGTTTTAGGAAAACACTGTTAACCAATGCATTCTTGTGTTCTGTGCGTTTTCAGCTTTCTCTCGGCCTGCAAACGCCTTAATAGTCACGAATGCACCAAAACTTAGTTTGAACAAAAAAGGTTGGAAAACTATTCACAAACCATGATACCATCATGAAAAGGTTAAATGTACTTTCCTGAGGTGCTAGTTTTAGGAAAACACTGTTAACCAATGCATTCTTGTGTTCTGTGCGTATTTAAGCCTTCTCTCGGCCTGAAAACGCCTTAATAGTCAAGTAAGCACCAAAACTTAGTTTGAACAAAAAAGGTTGGAAAACTATTCACAAACCATGATACCATCATGAAAAGGACAAATGCACTTTCCTGAGGTGCTAGTTTTAGGAAAACACTGTTAACCAATGCATTCTTGTGTTCTGTGCGTTTTCAGCTTTCTCTCGGCCTGCAAACGCCTTAATAGTCACGAATGCACCAAAACTTAGTTTGAACAAAAAAGGTTGGGAAACTATTCACAAACCATGATACCATCATAAAAAAGATAAATGTACTTTCCTGAGGTGCTAGTTTTAGGAAAACACTGTTAACCAATGCATTCTTGTGTTCTGTGCGTATTTAAGCCTTCTCTCGGCCTGAAAACGCCTTAATAGTCAAGTAAGCACCAAAACTTAGTTTGAACAAAAAAGGTTGGAAAACTATTCACAAACCATGATACTATCATGAAAAGGACAAATGCACTTTTCTGAGGTGCTAGTTTTAGGAAAACACTGTTAACCAATGCATTCTTGTGTTCTGTGCGTTTTCAGCTTTCTCTCGGCCTGCAAACGCCTTAATAGTCAGGAATGCACCAAAACTTAGTTTGAACAAAAAAGGTTGGGAAACTATTCACAAACCATGATACCATCATAAAACAGATAAATGTACTTTCCTGAGGTGCGAGTTTTAGGATAACACTGTTAACCAATGCATTCTTGTGTTCTGTGCTTATTTAAGCCTTCTCTCGGCCTGAAAACGCCTTAATAGTCACGAATGCACCAAAACTTAGTTTGAACAAAAAAGGTTGGAAAACTATTCACAAACCATGATACCATCATGAAAAGGTTAAATGTACTTTCCTGAGGTGCTAGTTTTAGGAAAACACTGTTAACCAATGCATTCTTGTGTTCTGTGCGTATTTAAGCCTTCTCTCGGCCTGCAAACGCCTTAATAGTCAGGAATGCACCAAAACTTAGTTTGAACAAAAAAGGTTGGGAAACTATTCACAAACCATGATACCATCATGAAAAGGTTAAATGTACTTTCCTGAGGTGCTAGTTTTAGGAAAACACTGTTAACCAATGCATTCTTGTGTTCTGTGCGTATTTAAGCCTTCTCTCGGCCTGAAAACGCCTTAATAGTCAAGTAAGCACCAAAACTTAGTTTGAACAAAAAAGGTTGGAAAACTATTCACAAACCATGATACTATCATGAAAAGGACAAATGCACTTTTCTGAGGTGCTAGTTTTAGGAAAACACTGTTAACCAATGCATTCTTGTGTTCTGTGCGTTTTCAGCTTTCTCTCGGCCTGCAAACGCCTTAATAGTCACGAATGCACCAAAACTTAGTTTGAACAAAAAAGGTTGGGAAACTATTCACAAACCATGATACCATCATGAAAAGGTTAAATGTACTTTCCTGAGGTGCTAGTTTTAGGAAAACACTGTTAACCAATGCATTCTTGTGTTCTGTGCGTTTTCAGCTTTCTCTCGGCCTGCAAACGCCTTAATAGTCAGGAATGCACCAAAACTTAGTTTGAACAAAAAAGGTTGGGAAACTATTCACAAACCATGATACCATCATAAAACAGATAAATGTACTTTCCTGAGGTGCTAGTTTTAGGAAAACACTGTTAACCAATGCATTCTTGTGTTCTGTGCGTTTTCAGCTTTCTCTCGGCCTGCAAACGCCTTAATAGTCACGAATGCACCAAAACTTAGTTTGAACAAAAAAGGTTGGGAAACTATTCACAAACCATGATACCATCATAAAACAGATAAATGTACTTTCCTGAAGTGCTAGTTTTAGGTAAACACTGTTAACCAATGCATTCTTGTGTTCTGTGCGTTTTCAGCTTTCTCTCGGCCTGCAAACGCCTTAATAGTCACGAATGCACCAAAACTTAGTTTGAACAAAAAAGGTTGGAAAACTATTCACAAACCATGATACCATCATGAAAAGATAAAATGTACTTTCCTGAGGTGCTAGTTTTAGGAAAACACTGTTAACCAATGCATTCTTGTGTTCTGTGCGTATTTAAGCCTTCTCTCGGCCTGAAAACGCCTTAATAGTCAAGTAAGCACCAAAACTTAGTTTGAACAAAAAAGGTTGGAAAACTATTCACAAACCATGATACCATCATGAAAAGGACAAATGCACTTTCCTGAGGTGCTAGTTTTAGGAAAACACTGTTAACCAATGCATTCTTGTGTTCTGTGCGTTTTCAGCTTTCTCTCGGCCTGCAAACGCCTTAATAGTCACGAATGCACCAAAACTTAGTTTGAACAAAAAAGGTTGGGAAACTATTCACAAACCATGATACCATCATAAAACAGATAAATGTACTTTCCTGAGGTGCTAGTTTTAGGAAAACACTGTTAACCAATGCATTCTTGTGTTCTGTGCGTATTTAAGCCTTCTCTCGGCCTGAAAACGCCTTAATAGTCAAGTAAGCACCAAAACTTAGTTTGAACAAAAAAGGTTGGAAAACTATTCACAAACCATGATACTATCATGAAAAGGACAAATGCACTTTTCTGAGGTGCTAGTTTTAGGAAAACACTGTTAACCAATGCATTCTTGTGTTCTGTGCGTTTTCAGCTTTCTCTCGGCCTGCAAACGCCTTAATAGTCACGAATGCACCAAAACTTAGTTTGAACAAAAAAGGTTGGAAAACTATTCACAAACCATGATACCATCATGAAAAGGTTAAATGTACTTTCCTGAGGTGCTAGTTTTAGGAAAATACTGTTAACCAATGCATTCTTGTGTTCTGTGCGTATTTAAGCCTTCTCTCGGCCTGAAAACGCCTTAATAGTCAAGTAAGCACCAAAACTTAGTTTGAACAAAAAAGGTTGGAAAACTATTCACAAACCATGATACTATCATGAAAAGGACAAATGCACTTTTCTGAGGTGCTAGTTTTAGGAAAACACTGTTAACCAATGCATTCTTGTGTTCTGTGCGTTTTCAGCTTTCTCTCGGCCTGCAAACGCCTTAATAGTCAGGAATGCACCAAAACTTAGTTTGAACAAAAAAGGTTGGGAAACTATTCACAAACCATGATACCATCATAAAACAGATAAATGTACTTTCCTGAGGTGCTAGTTTTAGGAAAACACTGTTAACCAATGCATTCTTGTGTTCTGTGCGTATTTAAGCCTTCTCTCGGCCTGAAAACGCCTTAATAGTCAAGTAAGCACCAAAACTTAGTTTGAACAAAAAAGGTTGGAAAACTATTCACAAACCATGATACCATCATGAAAAGGACAAATGCACTTTCCTGAGGTGCTAGTTTTAGGAAAACACTGTTAACCAATGCATTCTTGTGTTCTGTGCGTTTTCAGCTTTCTCTCGGCCTGCAAACGCCTTAATAGTCAGGAATGCACCAAAACTTAGTTTGAACAAAAAAGGTTGGGAAACTATTCACAAACCATGATACCATCATAAAACAGATAAATGTACTTTCCTGAGGTGCTAGTTTTAGGAAAACACTGTTAACCAATGCATTCTTGTGTTCTGTGCGTATTTAAGCCTTCTCTCGGCCTGAAAACGCCTTAATAGTCAAGTAAGCACCAAAACTTAGTTTGAACAAAAAAGGTTGGAAAACTATTCACAAACCATGATACCATCATGAAAAGGACAAATGCACTTTCCTGAGGTGCTAGTTTTAGGAAAACACTGTTAACCAATGCATTCTTGTGTTCTGTGCGTTTTCAGCTTTCTCTCGGCCTGCAAACGCCTTAATAGTCACGAATGCACCAAAACTTAGTTTGAACAAAAAAGGTTGGGAAACTATTCACAAACCATGATACCATCATAAAACAGATAAATGTACTTTCCTGAGGTGCTAGTTTTAGGAAAACACTGTTAACAAATGCATTCTTGTGTTCTGTGCGTATTTAAGCCTTCTCTCGGCCTGAAAACGCCTTAATAGTCAAGTAAGCACCAAAACTTAGTTTGAACAAAAAAGGTTGGAAAACTATTCACAAACCATGATACCATCATGAAAAGGTTAAATGTACTTTCCTGAGGTGCTAGTTTTAGGAAAACACTGTTAACCAATGCATTCTTGTGTTCTGTGCGTTTTCAGCTTTCTCTCAGCCTGCAAACGCCTTAATAGTCACGAATGCACCAAAACTTAGTTTGAACAAAAAAGGTTGGAAAACTATTCACAAACCATGATACCATCATGAAAAGGTTAAATGTACTTTCCTGAGGTGCTAGTTTTAGGAAAACACTGTTAACCAATGCATTCTTGTGTTCTGTGCGTATTTAAGCCTTCTCTCGGCCTGAAAACGCCTTAATAGTCAAGTAAGCACCAAAACTTAGTTTGAACAAAAAAGGTTGGAAAACTATTCACAAACCATGATACCATCATGAAAAGGTTAAATGTACTTTCCTGAGGTGCTAGTTTTAGGAAAACACTGTTAACCAATGCATTCTTGTGTTCTGTGCGTTTTTAGCTTTCTCTCGGCCTGCAAACGCCTTAATAGTCACGAATGCACCAAAACTTAGTTTGAACAAAAAAGGTTGGGAAACTATTCACAAACCATGATACCATCATGAAAAGGTTAAATGTACTTTCCTGAGGTGCTAGTTTTAGGAAAACACTGTTAACCAATGCATTCTTGTGTTCTGTGCGTATTTAAGTCTTCTCTCGGCCTGAAAACGCCTTAATAGTCAAGTAAGCACCAAAACTTAGTTTGAACAAAAAAGGTTGGAAAACTATTCACAAACCATGATACTATCATGAAAAGGACAAATGCACTTTTCTGAGGTGCTAGTTTTAGGAAAACACTGTTAACCAATGCATTCTTGTGTTCTGTGCGTTTTCAGCTTTCTCTCGGCCTGCAAACGCCTTAATAGTCAGGAATGCACCAAAACTTAGTTTGAACAAAAAAGGTTGGGAAACTATTCACAAACCATGATACCATCATAAAACAGATAAATGTACTTTCCTGAGGTGCTAGTTTTAGGAAAACACTGTTAACCAATGCATTCTTGTGTTCTGTGCGTATTTAAACTTTCTCTCGGCCTGAAAACGCCTTAATAGTCAAGAAAGCACCAAAACTTAGTTTGAACAAAAAAGGTTGGAAAACTATTCACAAACCATGATACCATCATGAAAAGGATAAATGTACTTTCCCGAGGTGAAAGTTTTAGGAAAAGACTGTTAACCAATGCATTCTTGTGTTCTGTGCGTATTTAAGCCTTCTCTCGGCCTGCAAACGCCTTAATAGTCAGGAATGCACCAAAACTTAGTTTGAACAAAAAAGGTTGGGAAACTATTCACAAACCATGATACCATCATAAAACAGATAAATGTACTTTCCTGAGGTGCTAGTTTTAGGAAAACACTGTTAACCAATGCATTCTTGTGTTCTGTGCGTTTTCAGCTTTCTCTCGGCCTGCAAACGCCTTAATAGTCACGAATGCACCAAAACTTAGTTTGAACAAAAAAGGTTGGGAAACTATTCACAAACCATGATACCATCATAAAACACATAAATGTACTTTCCTGAGGTGCTAGTTTTAGGAAAACACTGTTAACCAATGCATTCTTGTGTTCTGTGCGTATTTAAGCCTTCTCTCGGCCTGAAAACGCCTTAATAGTCAAGTAAGCACCAAAACTTAGTTTGAACAAAAAAGGTTGGAAAACTATTCACAAACCATGATACTATCATGAAAAGGACAAATGCACTTTTCTGAGGTGCTAGTTTTAGGAAAACACTGTTAACCAATGCATTCTTGTGTTCTGTGCGTTTTCAGCTTTCTCTCGGCCTGCAAACGCCTTAATAGTCACGAATGCACCAAAACTTAGTTTGAACAAAAAAGGTTGGGAAACTATTCACAAACCATGATACCATCATAAAACACATAAATGTACTTTCCTGAGGTGCTAGTTTTAGGAAAACACTGTTAACCAATGCATTCTTGTGTTCTGTGCGTATTTAAGCCTTCTCTCGGCCTGAAAACGCCTTAATAGTCAAGTAAGCACCAAAACTTAGTTTGAACAAAAAAGGTTGGAAAACTATTCACAAACCATGATACTATCATGAAAAGGACAAATGCACTTTTCTGAGGTGCTAGTTTTAGGAAAACACTGTTAACCAATGCATTCTTGTGTTCTGTGCGTTTTCAGCTTTCTCTCGGCCTGCAAACGCCTTAATAGTCACGAATGCACCAAAACTTAGTTTGAACAAAAAAGGTTGGGAAACTATTCACAAACCATGATACCATCATGAAAAGGTTAAATGTACTTTCCTGAGGTGCTAGTTTTAGGAAAACACTGTTAACCAATGCATTCTTGTGTTCTGTGCGTATTTAAGCCTTCTCTCGGCCTGAAAACGCCTTAATAGTCAAGTAAGCACCAAAACTTAGTTTGAACAAAAAAGGTTGGAAAACTATTCACAAACCATGATACTATCATGAAAAGGACAAATGCACTTTTCTGAGGTGCTAGTTTTAGGAAAACACTGTTAACCAATGCATTCTTGTGTTCTGTGCGTTTTCAGCTTTCTCTCGGCCTGCAAACGCCTTAATAGTCACGAATGCACCAAAACTTAGTTTGAACAAAAAAGGTTGGAAAACTATTCACAAACCATGATACCATCATGAAAAGGTTAAATGTACTTTTCTGAGGTGCTAGTTTTAGGAAAACACTGTTAACCAATGCATTCTTGTGTTCTGTGCGTTTTCAGCTTTCTCTCGGCCTGCAAACGCCTTAATAGTCACGAATGCACCAAAACTTAGTTTGAACAAAAAAGGTTGGAAAACTATTCACAAACCATGATACCATCATGAAAAGGTTAAATGTACTTTCCTGAGGTGCTAGTTTTAGGAAAACACTGTTAACCAATGCATTCTTGTGTTCTGTGCGTATTTAAGCCTTCTCTCGGCCTGCAAACGCCTTAATAGTCAGGAATGCACCAAAACTTAGTTTGAACAAAAAATGTTGGGAAACTATTCACAAACCATGATACCATCATGAAAAGGTTAAATGTACTTTCCTGAGGTGCTAGTTTTAGGAAAACACTGTTAACCAATGCATTCTTGTGTTCTGTGCGTATTTAAGCCTTCTCTCGGCCTGAAAACGCCTTAATAGTCAAGTAAGCACCAAAACTTAGTTTGAACAAAAAAGGTTGGAAAACTATTCACAAACCATGATACTATCATGAAAAGGACAAATGCACTTTTCTGAGGTGCTAGTTTTAGGAAAACACTGTTAACCAATGCATTCTTGTGTTCTGTGCGTTTTCAGCTTTCTCTCGGCCTGCAAACGCCTTAATAGTCACGAATGCACCAAAACTTAGTTTGAACAAAAAAGGTTGGGAAACTATTCACAAACCATGATACCATCATGAAAAGGTTAAATGTACTTTCCTGAGGTGCTAGTTTTAGGAAAACACTGTTAACCAATGCATTCTTGTGTTCTGTGCGTATTTAAGCCTTCTCTCGGCCTGAAAACGCCTTAATAGTCAAGTAAGCACCAAAACTTAGTTTGAACAAAAAAGGTTGGAAAACTATTCACAAACCATGATACCATCATGAAAAGGACAAATGCACTTTCCTGAGGTGCTAGTTTTTAGGAAAACACTGTTAACCAATGCATTCTTGTGTTCTGTGCGTTTTCAGCTTTCTCTCGGCCTGCAAACGCCTTAATAGTCACGAATGCACCAAAACTTAGTTTGAACAAAAAAGGTTGGGAAACTATTCACAAACCATGATACCATCATAAAAAAGATAAATGTACTTTCCTGAGGTGCTAGTTTTAGGAAAACACTGTTAACCAATGCATTCTTGTGTTCTGTGCGTATTTAAGCCTTCTCTCGGCCTGAAAACGCCTTAATAGTCAAGTAAGCACCAAAACTTAGTTTGAACAAAAAAGGTTGGAAAACTATTCACAAACCATGATACCATCATGAAAAGGACAAATGCACTTTCCTGAGGTGCTAGTTTTAGGAAAACACAGTTAACCAATGCATTCTTGTGTTCTGTGCGTTTTCAGCTTTCTCTCGGCCTGCAAACGCCTTAATAGTCAGGAATGCACCAAAACTTAGTTTGAACAAAAAAGGTTGGGAAACTATTCACAAACCATGATACCATCATAAAACAGATAAATGTACTTTCCTGAGGTGCTAGTTTTAGGAAAACACTGTTAACCAATGCATTCTTGTGTTCTGTGCGTATTTAAGCCTTCTCTCGGCCTGAAAACGCCTTAATAGTCAAGTAAGCACCAAAACTTAGTTTGAACAAAAAAGGTTGGAAAACTATTCACAAACCATGATACCATCATGAAAAGGACAAATGCACTTTCCTGAGGTGCTAGTTTTAGGAAAACACTGTTAACCAATGCATTCTTGTGTTCTGTGCGTTTTCAGCTTTCTCTCGGCCTGCAAACGCCTTAATAGTCACGAATGCACCAAAACTTAGTTTGAACAAAAAAGGTTGGGAAACTATTCACAAACCATGATACCATCATAAAAAAGATAAATGTACTTTCCTGAGGTGCTAGTTTTAGGAAAACACTGTTAACCAATGCATTCTTGTGTTCTGTGCGTATTTAAGCCTTCTCTCGGCCTGAAAACGCCTTAATAGTCAAGTAAGCACCAAAACTTAGTTTGAACAAAAAAGGTTGGAAAACTATTCACAAACCATGATACCATCATGAAAAGGTTAAATGTACTTTCCTGAGGTGCTAGTTTTAGGAAAACACTGTTAACCAATGCATTCTTGTGTTCTGTGCGTTTTCAGCTTTCTCTCGGCCTGCAAACGCCTTAATAGTCACGAATGCACCAAAACTTAGTTTGAACAAAAAAGGTTGGAAAACTATTCACAAACCATGATACCATCATGAAAAGGTTAAATGTACTTTCCTGAGGTGCTAGTTTTAGGAAAACACTGTTAACCAATGCATTCTTGTGTTCTGTGCGTTTTTAGCTTTCTCTCGGCCTGCAAACGCCTTAATAGTCACGAATGCACCAAAACTTAGTTTGAACAAAAAAGGTTGGGAAACTATTCACAAACCATGATACCATCATGAAAAGGTTAAATGTACTTTCCTGAGGTGCTAGTTTTAGGAAAACACTGTTAACCAATGCATTCTTGTGTTCTGTGCGTATTTAAGTCTTCTCTCGGCCTGAAAACGCCTTAATAGTCAAGTAAGCACCAAAACTTAGTTTGAACAAAAAAGGTTGGAAAACTATTCACAAACCATGATACTATCATGAAAAGGACAAATGCACTTTTCTGAGGTGCTAGTTTTAGGAAAACACTGTTAACCAATGCATTCTTGTGTTCTGTGCGTTTTCAGCTTTCTCTCGGCCTGCAAACGCCTTAATAGTCAGGAATGCACCAAAACTTAGTTTGAACAAAAAAGGTTGGGAAACTATTCACAAACCATGATACCATCATAAAACAGATAAATGTACTTTCCTGAGGTGCTAGTTTTAGGAAAACACTGTTAACCAATGCATTCTTGTGTTCTGTGCGTATTTAAGTCTTCTCTCGGCCTGAAAACGCCTTAATAGTCAAGTAAGCACCAAAACTTAGTTTGAACAAAAAAGGTTGGAAAACTATTCACAAACCATGATACTATCATGAAAAGGACAAATGCACTTTTCTGAGGTGCTAGTTTTAGGAAAACACTGTTAACCAATGCATTCTTGTGTTCTGTGCGTTTTCAGCTTTCTCTCGGCCTGATAACGCCTTAATAGTCAAGAAAGCACCAAAACTTAGTTTGAACAAAAAAGGTTGGAAAACTATTCACAAACCATGATACCATCATGAAAAGGATAAATGTACTTTCCCGAGGTGAAAGTTTTAGGAAAACACTGTTAACCAATGCATTCTTGTGTTCTGTGCGTATTTAAGCCTTCTCTCGGCCTGAAAACGCCTTAATAGTCAAGTAAGCACCAAAACTTAGTTTGAACAAAAAAGGTTGGAAAACTATTCACAAACCATGATACCATCATGAAAAGGTTAAATGTACTTTCCTGAGGTGCTAGTTTTAGGAAAACACTGTTAACCAATGCATTCTTGTGTTCTGTGCGTATTTAAGCCTTCTCTCGGCCTGAAAACGCCTTAATAGTCAAGTAAGCACCAAAACTTAGTTTGAACAAAAAAGGTTGGAAAACTATTCACAAACCATGATACCATCATGAAAAGGACAAATGCACTTTCCTGAGGTGCTAGTTTTAGGAAAACACTGTTAACCAATGCATTCTTGTGTTCTGTGCGTTTTCAGCTTTCTCTCGGCCTGCAAACGCCTTAATAGTCACGAATGCACCAAAACTTAGTTTGAACAAAAAAGGTTGGGAAACTATTCACAAACCATGATACCATCATAAAACAGATAAATGTACTTTCCTGAGGTGCTAGTTTTAGGAAAACACTGTTAACCAATGCATTCTTGTGTTCTGTGCGTATTTAAGCCTTCTCTCGGCCTGAAAACGCCTTAATAGTCAAGTAAGCACCAAAACTTAGTTTGAACAAAAAAGGTTGGAAAACTATTCACAAACCATGATACTATCATGAAAAGGACAAATGCACTTTTCTGAGGTGCTAGTTTTAGGAAAACACTGTTAACCAATGCATTCTTGTGTTCTGTGCGTTTTCAGCTTTCTCTCGGCCTGCAAACGCCTTAATAGTCACGAATGCACCAAAACTTAGTTTGAACAAAAAAGGTTGGAAAACTATTCACAAACCATGATACCATCATGAAAAGGTTAAATGTACTTTCCTGAGGTGCTAGTTTTAGGAAAACACTGTTAACCAATGCATTCTTGTGTTCTGTGCGTATTTAAGCCTTCTCTCGGCCTGAAAACGCCTTAATAGTCAAGTAAGCACCAAAACTTAGTTTGAACAAAAAAGGTTGGAAAACTATTCACAAACCATGATACCATCATGAAAAGGTTAAATGTACTTTCCTGAGGTGCTAGTTTTAGGAAAACACTGTTAACCAATGCATTCTTGTGTTCTGTGCGTTTTCAGCTTTCTCTCGGCCTGCAAACGCCTTAATAGTCACGAATGCACCAAAACTTAGTTTGAACAAAAAAGGTTGGAAAACTATTCACAAACCATGATACCATCATGAAAAGGTTAAATGTACTTTCCTGAGGTGCTAGTTTTAGGAAAACACTGTTAACCAATGCATTCTTGTGTTCTGTGCGTTTTTAGCTTTCTCTCGGCCTGCAAACGCCTTAATAGTCACGAATGCACCAAAACTTAGTTTGAACAAAAAAGGTTGGGAAACTATTCACAAACCATGATACCATCATGAAAAGGTTAAATGTACTTTCCTGAGGTGCTAGTTTTAGGAAAACACTGTTAACCAATGCATTCTTGTGTTCTGTGCGTATTTAAGTCTTCTCTCGGCCTGAAAACGCCTTAATAGTCAAGTAAGCACCAAAACTTAGTTTGAACAAAAAAGGTTGGAAAACTATTCACAAACCATGATACTATCATGAAAAGGACAAATGCACTTTTCTGAGGTGCTAGTTTTAGGAAAACACTGTTAACCAATGCATTCTTGTGTTCTGTGCGTTTTCAGCTTTCTCTCGGCCTGCAAACGCCTTAATAGTCAGGAATGCACCAAAACTTAGTTTGAACCAAAAAGGTTGGGAAACTATTCACAAACCATGATACCATCATAAAACAGATAAATGTACTTTCCTGAGGTGCTAGTTTTAGGAAAACACTGTTAACCAATGCATTCTTGTGTTCTGTGCGTTTTCAGCTTTCTCTCGGCCTGCAAACGCCTTAATAGTCACGAATGCACCAAAACTTAGTTTGAACAAAAAAGGTTGGGAAACTATTCACAAACCATGATACCATCATAAAACAGATAAATGTACTTTCCTGAGGTGCTAGTTTTAGGAAAACACTGTTAACCAATGCATTCTTGTGTTCTGTGCGTATTTAAGCCTTCTCTCGGCCTGAAAACGCCTTAATAGTCAAGAAAGCACCAAAACTTAGTTTGAACAAAAAAGGTTGGAAAACTATTCACAAACCATGATACCATCATGAAAAGGTTAAATGTACTTTCCTGAGGTGCTAGTTTTAGGAAAACACTGTTAACCAATGCATTCTTGTGTTGTGTGCGTATTTAAGCCTTCTCTCGGCCTGAAAACGCCTTAATAGTCAAGTAAGCACCAAAACTTAGTTTGAACAAAAAAGGTTGGGAAACTATTCACAAACCATGATACCATCATAAAACAGATAAATGTACTTTCCTGAGGTGCGAGTTTTAGGAAAACACTGTTAACCAATGCATTCTTGTGTTCTGTGCGTATTTAAGCCTTCTCTCGGCCTGAAAACGCCTTAATAGTCAAGTAAGCACCAAAACTTAGTTTGAACAAAAAAGGTTGGAAAACTATTCACAAACCATGATACCATCATGAAAAGGATAAATGTACTTTCCCGAGGTGAAAGTTTTAGGAAAACACTGTTAACCAATGCATTCTTGTGTTCTGTGCGTTTTCAGCTTTCTCTCGGCCTGCAAACGCCTTAATAGTCACGAATGCACCAAAACTTAGTTTGAACAAAAAAGGTTGGAAAACTATTCACAAACCATGATACCATCATGAAAAGGTTAAATGTACTTTCCTGAGGTGCTAGTTTTAGGAAAACACTGTTAACCAATGCATTCTTGTGTTCTGTGCGTATTTAAGCCTTCTCTCGGCCTGAAAACGCCTTAATAATCAAGAAAGCACCAAAACTTAGTTTGAACAAAAAAGGTTGGAAAACTATTCACAAACCATGATACCATCATAAAACAGATAAATGTACTTTCCTGAGGTGCTAGTTTTAGGAAAACACTGTTTACCAATGCATTCTTGTGTTCTGTGCGTTTTCAGCTTTCTCTCGGCCTGCAAACGCCTTAATAGTCAAGTAAGCACCAAAACTTAGTTTGAACAAAAAAGGTTGGAAAACTATTCACAAACCATGATACCATCATGAAAAGGTTAAATGTACTTTCCTGAGGTGCTAGTTTTAGGAAAACACTGTTAACCAATGCATTCTTGTGTTCTGTGCGTATTTAAGCCTTCTCTCGGCCTGAAAACGCCTTAATAATCAAGAAAGCACCAAAACTTAGTTTGAACAAAAAAGGTTGGGAAACTATTCACAAACCATGATACCATCATAAAACAGATAAATGTACTTTCCTGAGGTGCTAGTTTTAGGAAAACACTGTTAACCAATGCATTCTCGTGTTCTGTGCGTTTTCAGCTTTCTCTCGGCCTGCAAACGCTTAATAGTCAAGTAAGCACCAAAACTTAGTTTGAACAAAAAAGGTTGGAAAACTATTCACAAACCATGATACCATCATAAAACAGATAAATGTACTTTCCTGAGGTGCTGGTTTTAGGAAAACACTGTTAACCAATGCATTCTTGTGTTCTGTGCGTATTTAAGCCTTCTCTCGGCCTGAAAACGCCTTAATAGTCAAGTAAGCACCAAAACTTAGTTTGAACAAAAAAGGTTGGAAAACTATTCACAAACCATGATACTATCATGAAAAGGACAAATGCACTTTTCTGAGGTGCTAGTTTTAGGAAAACACTGTTAACCAATGCATTCTTGTGTTCTGTGCGTTTTCAGCTTTCTCTCGGCCTGCAAACGCCTTAATAGTCAGGAATGCACCAAAACTTAGTTTGAACAAAAAAGGTTGGGAAACTATTCACAAACCATGATACCATCATAAAACAGATAAATGTACTTTCCTGAGGTGCTAGTTTTAGGAAAACACTGTTAACCAATGCATTCTTGTGTTCTGTGTGTTTTCAGCTTTCTCTCGGCCTGCAAACGCCTTAATAGTCACGAATGCACCAAAACTTAGTTTGAACAAAAAAGGTTGGGAAACTATTCACAAACCATGATACCATCATGAAAAGGTTAAATGTACTTTCCTGAGGTGCTAGTTTTAGGAAAACACTGTTAACCAATGCATTCTTGTGTTCTGTGCGTTTTCAGCTTTCTCTCGGCCCGAAAACTCCTTAATAGTCATCAATGCACCAAAACTTAGTTTGAACAAAAAAGGTTGGGAAACTATTCACAAACCATGATACCATCATGAAAAGGTTAAATGTACTTTCCTGAGGTGCTAGTTTTAGGAAAACACTGTTAACCAATGCATTCTTGTGTTCTGTGCGTATTTAAGCCTTCTCTCGGCCTGAAAACGCCTTAATAGTCAAGTAAGCACCAAAACTTAGTTTGAACAAAAAAGGTTGGAAAACTATTCACAAACCATGATACCATCATGAAAAGGATAAATGTACTTTCCCGAGGTGAAAGTTTTAGGAAAACACTGTTAACCAATGCATTCTTGTGTTCTGTGCGTTTTCAGCTTTCTCTCGGCCTGCAAACGCCTTAATAGTCACGAATGCACCAAAACTTAGTTTGAACAAAAAAGGTTGGAAAACTATTCACAAACCATGATACCATCATGAAAAGGTTAAATGTACTTTCCTGAGGTGCTAGTTTTAGGAAAACACTGTTAACCAATGCATTCTTGTGTTCTGTGCGTTTTCAGCTTTCTCTCGGCCTGCAAACGCCTTAATAGTCACGAATGCACCAAAACTTAGTTTGAACAAAAAAGGTTGGAAAACTATTCACAAACCATGATACCATCATGAAAAGGTTAAATGTACTTTCCTGAGGTGCTAGTTTTAGGAAAACACTGTTAACCAATGCATTCTTGTGTTCTGTGCGTATTTAAGCCTTCTCTCGGCCTGAAAACGCCTTAATAGTCAAGTAAGCACCAAAACTTAGTTTGAACAAAAAAGGTTGGAAAACTATTCACAAACCATGATACCATCATGAAAAGGTTAAATGTACTTTCCTGAGGTGCTAGTTTTAGGAAAACACTGTTAACCAATGCATTCTTGTGTTCTGTGCGTTTTCAGCTTTCTCTCGGCCTGCAAACGCCTTAATAGTCACGAATGCACCAAAACTTAGTTTGAACAAAAAAGGTTGGGAAACTATTCACAAACCATGATACCATCATGAAAAGGTTAAATGTACTTTCCTGAGGTGCTAGTTTTAGGAAAACACTGTTAACCAATGCATTCTTGTGTTCTGTGCGTATTTAAGTCTTCTCTCGGCCTGAAAACGCCTTAATAGTCAAGTAAGCACCAAAACTTAGTTTGAACAAAAAAGGTTGGAAAACTATTCACAAACCATGATACTATCATGAAAAGGACAAATGCACTTTTCTGAGGTGCTAGTTTTAGGAAAACACTGTTAACCAATGCATTCTTGTGTTCTGTGCGTTTTCAGCTTTCTCTCGGCCTGCAAACGCCTTAATAGTCAGGAATGCACCAAAACTTAGTTTGAACAAAAAAGGTTGGGAAACTATTCACAAACCATGATACCATCATAAAACAGATAAATGTACTTTCCTGAGGTGCTAGTTTTAGGAAAACACTGTTAACCAATGCATTCTTGTGTTCTGTGTGTTTTCAGCTTTCTCTCGGCCTGCAAACGCCTTAATAGTCACGAATGCACCAAAACTTAGTTTGAACAAAAAAGGTTGGGAAACTATTCACAAACCATGATACCATCATGAAAAGGTTAAATGTACTTTCCTGAGGTGCTAGTTTTAGGAAAACACTGTTAACCAATGCATTCTTGTGTTCTGTGCGTTTTCAGCTTTCTCTCGGCCCGAAAACTCCTTAATAGTCATCAATGCACCAAAACTTAGTTTGAACAAAAAAGGTTGGAAAACTATTCACAAACCATGATACCATCATGAAAAGGTTAAATGTACTTTCCTGAGGTGCTAGTTTTAGGAAAACACTGTTAACCAATGCATTCTTGTGTTCTGTGCGTATTTAAGCCTTCTCTCGGCCTGAAAACGCCTTAATAGTCAAGTAAGCACCAAAACTTAGTTTGAACAAAAAAGGTTGGAAAACTATTCACAAACCATGATACCATCATGAAAAGGATAAATGTACTTTCCCGAGGTGAAAGTTTTAGGAAAACACTGTTAACCAATGCATTCTTGTGTTCTGTGCGTTTTCAGCTTTCTCTCGGCCTGCAAACGCCTTAATAGTCACGAATGCACTAAAACTTAGTTTGAACAAAAAAGGTTGGAAAACTATTCACAAACCATGATACCATCATGAAAAGGTTAAATGTACTTTCCTGAGGTGCTAGTTTTAGGAAAACACTGTTAACCAATGCATTCTTGTGTTCTGTGCGTTTTCAGCTTTCTCTCGGCCTGCAAACGCCTTAATAGTCACGAATGCACCAAAACTTAGTTTGAACAAAAAAGGTTGGAAAACTATTCACAAACCATGATACCATCATGAAAAGGTTAAATGTACTTTCCTGAGGTGCTAGTTTTAGGAAAACACTGTTAACCAATGCATTCTTGTGTTCTGTGCGTATTTAAGCCTTCTCTCGGCCTGAAAACGCCTTAATAGTCAAGTAAGAACCAAAACTTAGTTTGAACAAAAAAGGTTGGAAAACTATTCACAAACCATGATACCATCATGAAAAGGTTAAATGTACTTTCCTGAGGTGCTAGTTTTAGGAAAACACTGTTAACCAATGCATTCTTGTGTTCTGTGCGTTTTCAGCTTTCTCTCGGCCTGCAAACGCCTTAATAGTCACGAATGCACCAAAACTTAGTTTGAACAAAAAAGGTTGGGAAACTATTCACAAACCATGATACCATCATGAAAAGGTTAAATGTACTTTCCTGAGGTGCTAGTTTTAGGAAAACACTGTTAACCAATGCATTCTTGTGTTCTGTGCGTATTTAAGCCTTCTCTCGGCCTGAAAACGCCTTAATAGTCAAGTAAGCACCAAAACTTAGTTTGAACAAAAAAGGTTGGAAAACTATTCACAAACCATGATACTATCATGAAAAGGACAAATGCACTTTTCTGAGGTGCTAGTTTTAGGAAAACACTGTTAACCAATGCATTCTTGTGTTCTGTGCGTTTTCAGCTTTCTCTCGGCCTGCAAACGCCTTAATAGTCACGAATGCACCAAAACTTAGTTTGAACAAAAAAGGTTGGAAAACTATTCACAAACCATGATACCATCATGAAAAGGTTAAATGTACTTTCCTGAGGTGCTAGTTTTAGGAAAACACTGTTAACCAATGCATTCTTGTGTTCTGTGCGTTTTCAGCTTTCTCTCGGCCTGCAAACGCCTTAATAGTCACGAATGCACCAAAACTTAGTTTGAACAAAAAAGGTTGGAAAACTATTCACAAACCATGATACCATCATGAAAAGGTTAAATGTACTTTCCTGAGGTGCTAGTTTTAGGAAAACACTGTTAACCAATGCATTCTTGTGTTCTGTGCGTATTTAAGCCTTCTCTCGGCCTGAAAACGCATTAATAGTCAAGTAAGCACCAAAACTTAGTTTGAACAAAAAAGGTTGGAAAACTATTCACAAACCATGATACCATCATGAAAAGGTTAAATGTACTTTCCTGAGGTGCTAGTTTTAGGAAAACACTGTTAACCAATGCATTCTTGTGTTCTGTGCGTTTTCAGCTTTCTCTCGGCCTGCAAACGCCTTAATAGTCACGAATGCACCAAAACTTAGTTTGAACAAAAAAGGTTGGGAAACTATTCACAAACCATGATACCATCATGAAAAGGTTAAATGTACTTTCCTGAGGTGCTAGTTTTAGGAAAACACTGTTAACCAATGCATTCTTGTGTTCTGTGCGTATTTAAGTCTTCTCTCGGCCTGAAAACGCCTTAATAGTCAAGTAAGCACCAGAACTTAGTTTGAACAAAAAAAGTTGGAAAACTATTTACAAATCATGATACCATCATAAAACAGATAAATGTACTTTCCTGAGGTGCTAGTTTTAGGAAAACACTGTTAACCAATGCATTCTTGTGTTCTGTGCGTTTTCAGCTTTCTCTCGGCCTGCAAACGCCTTAATAGTCACGAATGCACCAAAACTTAGTTTGAACAAAAAAGGTTGGAAAACTATTCACAAATCATGATACCATCATAAAACAGATAAATGTACTTTCCTGAGGTGCTAGTTTTAGGAAAACACTGTTAACCAATGCATTCTTGTGTTCTGTGCGTTTTCAGCTTTCTCTCGGCCTGCAAACGCCTTAATAGTCACGAATGCACCAAAACTTAGTTTGAACAAAAAAGGTTGGAAAACTATTCACAAACCATGATACCATCATGAAAAGGATAAATGTACTTTCCTGAGGTGCTAGTTTTAGGAAAACACTGTTAACCAATGCATTCTTGTGTTCTGTGCGTATTTAAGCCTTCTCTCGGCCTGAAAACGCCTTAATAGTCAGGAATGCACCAAAACTTAGTTTGAACAAAAAAGGTTGGAAAACTATTCACAAACCATGATACCATCATGAAAAGGACAAATGCACTTTCCTGAGGTGCTAGTTTTAGGAAAACACTGTTAACCAATGCATTCTTGTGTTCTGTGCGTTTTCAGCTTTCTCTCGGCCTGCAAACGCCTTAATAGTCACGAATGCACCAAAACTTAGTTTGAACAAAAAAGGTTGGAAAACTATTCACAAACCATGATACCATCATGAAAAGGATAAATATACTTTCCTGAGGTGCTAGTTTTAGGAAAACACTGTTAACCAATGCATTCTTGTGTTCTGTGCGTTTTTAGCTTTCTCTCGGCCTGCAAACGCCTTAATAGTCAGGAATGCACCAAAACTTAGTTTGAACAAAAAAGGTTGGGAAACTATTCACAAACCATGATACCATCATGAAAAGGATAAATGTACTTTCCTGAGGTGCTAGTTTGAGGAAAACACTGTTAACCAATGCATTCTTGTGTTCTGTGCGTTTTAAGCCTTCTCGCAGCCTGCAAACGCCTTTATAGTCACGAAAGCACAAGAACTTAGTTTGAACCAAAAAGGCTGGAAGACTATTCACAAACCATGATACGGTCATGAAACAGATGAATGTACTTTCCTGAGGTTCTAGTTTGAGGAAAACACTGTTAACCAATGCATTCTTGTCTTCTGTGTGTTTTTCAGCCTTCTCTCGGTCTGCTAACGCCTTAATACTCAAAAATGCACAAAAACTTAGTTTGAACAAAAAAGGCTGACAAACTATTTACAAACCATGATACCGCCATGAAACAGATGAATGTACTTTCCTGAGGTGCTAGTTTGAGGAAAACACTGTTAACTGATGCATTCTTGTGTTCTGTGCGTTTTAAGCCTTCTCGCAGCCTGCAAACACCCTTATAGTCACGAAAGCACAAAAACTTAGTTTGAACAAAAAAGGTTGGAAAACTATTCACAAACCATGATACTATCATGAGACACACAAATGTACTTTCCTGAGGTGCTAGTTTGAGGAAAACACTGTTAACCGATGCATTCTTGTGTTCTGTGCGTTTTAAGCCTTCTCGCAGCCTGCAAACACCCTTATAGTCACGAAAGCACAAAAACTTAGTTTGAACAAAAAACCATCATAAAACAGATAAATGTACGGCGCTGGAGGCCCTGGAACGGGCGGGGCTCACCGCCAACCCGGGGAAGTGTGCAGTTGGACGGGTGGAGGTACGGTATTTGGGGTACCACTTGGGGGGCGGGCAGGTGCGCCCTCAGGTGGAAAAGACGACAGCTATCGCGGCCTGCCCGGCCCAAGACAAAAAAAGAGGTGAGGCGGTTCTTGGGGCTGGCGGGGTATTACAGGGGGTTCATCCGCGGCTTCGCGGACCTCACCAGCCCCTTGACTGACCTGACCCGGAAGGCCAGGTACAGCACAGTAGAGAAGAAGTGCCTGGCCATCCGGTGGGCGGTCAACTCCCTACGCTACTACCTCCTGGGACGCTCATTCACCCTCTGTTTGGACCACGCCCAATGGCTCCACCGCATGAAAGATGCCAACGCCCGGATCACTCGGTGGTATCTGGCTCTACAGCCTTTTAATTTCAAGGTGGTCCATAGGCTGGGGGCGCAGATGGTCGTGGCAGACTTTCTCTCCCACCCTCTCGAGGGCGAAGGGGGGGGAGTAGGTTCGGCCGGATGGCTCCCCGGCCTAAGTCCGGCGGTGGGGGTATGTGGTGGCGGGCGTGGTCTGGCTCGGCTGCAGGGGGGGACTGAGAAGGGAGTGGTTCAGGGAACGGTGCCGGGGGAGGCAATTGGCCTCAGCTTATATTAATCAGTGTTTGTATTCTGCCTGTTAAGTAGGAGAGATCCGGCGACAGCGAGAGAACGAGGCGAGGAGGCTGGAGCCGGCTGTGTTTTGGGTGTGAAACAATAAATAAAAACATTTATAATGGGGCCCTTTATAAATGTTTTTATTTATTGACTGCCTCATGCTCGTCATTCTAAGACCCCCCTAGAGGACCAACCTGTTACAAAATACAAAATATAAAAACTTAGTTTGAAAAAATTATTCAGATATGATGATAGTACTATGGAACTGATAACTGTACATTCCTGATGGTAATATGTAAATGTAAATACATTTTTCCTTATGTCCAAATCAGGCTTTCTCTCATTCTGCAAAAGTTTTACTTTTTTGTAAAACCATTCAGATATTACATTACATTACATGTCATTTAGCAGACGCTTTTATCCAAAGCGACTTACATTACACTTTAATGTATGATATGATATGATAGCGTCATAAAACCGGGCAGAGCTAAGAACCAGGCCAGATCTCTCTCGGGGCATTGTGATCGCCCCATGTAAACAAGTTGCAACCACTTCGATGTCACCGCTGACTTTTTTGAATATTTATATATATATATATATATATATATATATATATATATATATATATATATAAAGTAATATATATATATATAAGTACTTCACGGCAACAGAGGGAGATACTGACTATAAAAAGGGCCCTGCTAGATGTTCTTTAGGAACTCAAATTTATTCAGCTTGCATTGTTTGGTAATTGTTTTGCTGCTTGATTTCCAGTTGATCAAATTTTAGTTCCTGAAGGGTCGATGACGGTACCTTTAGATTTTGAGAAGCATGCCTTTTATTCAAATGCTTTAGAACTCTTCATGTACATTACATGCCGGTCAGTCTGCAATGCTCTTTTAAATGTGACTGCCTCCCTCTTGTGGCTAACCTATTTAAATGCAGGATCACTTCCTGAACCACAGATTCCCTCTTCTGGATAGGCAGAAGGGAAGAAAGGAATGTTGTATAATTGGGATCCGATCTGTGTGAGAGAGAACCCAAATGTAAATGATTTGCTTGAGTAACTGGAGGTTCCCTTTGAGTACTTAACAATCTTGGATATGATGTGAAAACAAAATAAAAGGGAAAATCACACAACATCAAGATCAACATGGAGGTTTAGGGGTCCCAAAACCTCTTAATTATTATTTTGCTCCTTGCAAAATGGGCGCTGCCTCCAGTGAAGGTTCAACCTTGGAGGAGTTTGAACAGTCTGTTTTACCTCCTCTTTTTTATGCACCATTTGTACATTAAAACATCAGCCGCATGCAAACGTCTGGATACTGAAAAAACAGCTGGATACAGCTAACTACATCTCATATTTAGAGCGTATGGAAGGGGATTGCAGGGATTAAATTGACATCGTATTTAACCAATTGTGTTTGGTTGCATGTAAAGCTTTGCATTGATTGCCTCCCCATTTTATGTTTGAGTGCTTTGACGAGGCAATTCTTATGTTACGTTTACACAAGAAGCGAAGCGAATTTTCACTCCGCTTTTGCTCCATTCGCTCCTTGAAGGAGGCGTCGCTTATCTCCGTTAGGTGTCTCCGTAAAGACAGTTATGGTTTCCGCTATCCACCATGGAAATAAATAACCACTATGGCTGCTCTTTATTTGTTGTGTGAATTACACAAACGTCGGAACCGCAAACGGTGTTGTGTTCGGGTTCATGACATCATCCGTCGCTGCACACAGCTTGAATTTCACCGACTCCTCCAGGAAGTGCGTCTGGATGACTGCGCCTTCCAGCGCTACTTCAGGCGGACCAGCAGCCGGTCTGATGACCTGTTGTGTCGGCTCGGTGCCGGTGTCTCCCGATTAGACACAAACTAACTTAGAGGCGTTCAGTCTCTATGTGTGTGTCTCCGATGGGGCGACCGTTTAATAACGTGTATTCACACTTTGGCACCAGGACGGCAGTGATGACGAGCGGAGCATCTTAACGCTGATTGGCTTTCGCAAGACAGCGTCGGGCTAAAAAGTGATTTATTCGCTTCGCTCGTTTCGGTCATTCGCCTCATTTGCGGCCAGACGCGTCTGTGCATTGACTTTACATGGAAACTAACTAATTCGCTTCGCTTTTGGTGTGAACGTACCAGTAAAGCGCTGGCATGCTTCTGCAACTGCAGCTGCATTTTTTCGCCCATTTGTGACCATGGACTTTTTTAACTGTTTAACTGGACTGTTTTAATTCATGGTTCTAAAAGGGTTGCGCGTGTAGCAAAGCAATTCAGCTCCAGAACAATAGGTGGAGTAACATTTTTTGTCGAACACGACCTAGGTCTTTGTGTGTGGAAGTTCCCTCGTTGGTTTGTTTATTTAGGGATACATAAAAAGCAGAGACTTTTTTGCTGCCTGCATTGCCACTGCTGCTTTTTATCGCCTTTTTTTGCCGACATTTTTGTCCTCTATTTTCCTCCACAACTTTGTATAGCCTACCCCTTGACCAGCAAACCAACGTTTGCGGAGATCTCCCTCCATGAATTGGAGGCCATCTGCGCATCCTTATAGTCCACTATGACGGGTTGTATAAGGTATAAGGTCATATTTTCGTATTTCTGTGACAAAAGCTCTTCAATCTGATTAATTCTCTCTTCAAAAATCTTCCTTTTAAAAATGGCGTTATTATGCTATAAAACCGGAAATGTGAGACGCTGGAAAGGATGTAGTTAGCAGACCAATCACAGCCTGGCGGGCTATGTGAGGCTTGCGTAGCTTTTGATGCTAGGAAAAAATTGGTCGACGCACGCAAGAAAGGGTAAAAAAGCACGCATGGGGCTCTTGCGTGTGCGTGTCACTGCGTTTCTCTGAAAACGCATAACCATAAACTAGGCTTTACACCATTAGTTTTGTATTGAACACTGAAAAGCTTTAATTTTGGGGAGTGTTTTTCCTGTGCCGATATGTGGGGGCAGAGAATGTCGTATGTGTACAGACTGTAAAGCCCTCTGAGGCAAATTTGCGATTTTGGGCTATACAAAATAAAATTAATTGAATTGAATAACCCGTCACTACTACATGGCTCATCTGGATCTTCATCCTGGAGAGATCATTAGGGGGTCATATCTTTTGGTCCCAGAATTTGCAGAGGACATGAGACATCCAA
Source organism: Gasterosteus aculeatus (assembly GCF_964276395.1). Classification (NCBI taxonomy): domain Eukaryota; kingdom Metazoa; phylum Chordata; class Actinopteri; order Perciformes; family Gasterosteidae; genus Gasterosteus; species Gasterosteus aculeatus. The sequence goes on from NC_135700.1 coordinate 1,918,400, forward strand.
ATATTATAAAATGTTATTAGCCTGCAGGGAAATAAAAATGTGGCAGCTATGAAAAATGTTTACGACAATGTTTAAGTAATATTGTTGTATAATGTTATGAAGTTAAATGGCCTCAAATTTAGGACATATTTCCGTACAGTATTTAGTAATTCATGTTATGGGTCAGCTGCCGATTCTCCCCATCCTGTGTGTTTGTATCTCTTTCCTCTGTCGAGATTCCGCTGTCCCGGCTTTGACCTGCCGTGCCACCGGCCTCCATCCCTCTGGCGTCCTCACCCGGCTGTCACCTTCCTTTGAAATCCCCATTCATTAAAATCACTTCTACGGATTATCAGTCCTGTGTGGATCTCTGTGTGTCTGGTCGAATATCCAGCCTTAACAGAACGATCTGGCCATGGACCCTACGGAGATTCCCCAGGCTGTTCAGGCGGCTGGCACCCAACAGGCTATCAATATTCAGGGAATTTTACTTGGTCAACACGACCAGTTAATCCGCACCCTTCTATAGAACAATCAGCAGCTAATTAACCAGGTCACCAAATTAACTACACAAGTGGCTAACCTGTCTGTTCCCAATCCCCCCTCACTCTCTGCTCCCTCCGTCTCACCTGTTTTCCCAGATATAGCAACCGTTCCGTTCCTCCACAAACCTCCCATCAACTCACCTGAGCCCTTCGCTGGGGAATTGGATTAATGCCGTGGATTTCTCCTTCAATGAGGGGTGGTCTTCCAACAACGGCCGCAGTCCTTCGCCACTGAGTCGTCTAAGGTACACTATGCCCCGGGGTTACTCAGAGGCAGAGCATTGGCTTGGGCCAAAGCAGTATGTACCAATCAATTGTGGTCAGGACTAACTTTTGATGATTTCTGCTCCAAACGGAAGTGTGTTTTTGATCACCTGGACAATGCTGGGAGCGCTTCAAAGCGACTGATTAACCTAAAGAAGGGTGCAGACAACATGGCAGACTATTTGGTTGGATTTTGGATGCTGGCGGCAGACTGAGTGGAATGACGAGGCGCTACAGGGAGCATTCCTCAAAGGGTTGAATGAAGTTCTTAAAGGTGAACCAGCGGTCCGGGATGAACCTAATGATTTAAATGGTCTTGTGTCCCTTGCTATCAAAATAGATAACCGGTTGCGGGAGAGGGGCAGTCGGCCAAGCTCCACGGGTCGGATCCTATCCCATCAACCTTCCGAACCACCTCCCCTCTGTTGCGGTGCCCCACCCCTCTTGTCCCAGCCCAGAGGGTTGAGGACGAAGCTAAGCAGCTGGGCCGGGCTTATTTCCTCGATCTTGACCTCGTCACTCAAGCCGGTTCCCCATTGAGTCGATTTCCCCCCCCCCCCCCCTCTGTGTTACTGCCATAAATGGTCATCCCCTAGCTAAGGTTACTCACCAAACCATCCCCATTACGTTGATTCTGTCTCGGAACCATCGCGAAAAGATCAGTTTTAAGGTCATCTCCACCTCAACCACTCCTCTAATCCTCGGTTTCCCCTGGTTGAGTTTACATACCCCCCAAATTGATTGGCCGCATCAAGCTATCCATAGTTGGAGCAACCGTTGTCATTCTGAGTGCCTGGGATCGGCTGTTCCTCCAGTGGAGACGCCTCTGGTAGCCAGTGAGACTTCATCTGATTTATCCTCTGTTCCCGAGAATTATCATGACCTTTCGGAGGTCATCAGCAAAGATAAAGCGTTGTCACTACCTCCCCATAGGCCGTATTACTGCCCTATTGAGCTTCTGCAGGGAGCCCTGTTGCCTTCGAGTCGGCTGTAGACAAGACAATGTCTTGTAATGTCTTGTAGACAAGACAAGACATTACTGCCGTGCATCGACTTTCGTGGACTAAATAACTTAACGGTGAAAAATAAGTATCCCCTGCCCCTCATTAACTCCACCTTCGAACCCCTTCAGGGCGCCAAATTATTTTCTAAACTCGACCTCCGGAACGCCTCCCATAGCAAAGCAAAATTGAAGATGAGATCTCCTTTATGTCACATTTACATCTCCTAGATATAAATGAGCACTAATTGAGACCAAAGTGGTTTTCTCATTCTTCTCAAATGTCTCTCCTGAGAATTAAGTCTCACATTGAGCACAGTGCAAGTTCTCTAAATTCTCTCACAGCTGTCTCTTTTCCTGATCTCAACTAAGAGAAAAATGAGACATACAATGCAGCTTTCAAATATGTCTCAATTTGATCTCAATTATATCTCAGTGAGAAATATGTCTCGTACTGCTCACTATTTGAGTTCTCAGATTCTCTTACAGTTGTCTCTTTCTAGTGTTTCAGCAAAAAGAAAAAATAGAGTAGTGTTAGCTCTCAAATTAGTCTCAATATGAGACATTATTTAATATTATAGCTCAATCATATCTCAATTTATCTCAGCGCAAAATTTAAGAAAAGAAGTATATCAATTCAGGCAAATAATTTGAGATGGTTTACATAATGTTCAACTTACAAAAGGTGTTTATTTCTGACAAGCCATACAATTCATTAATTAGAATTTTGAGTTCTAAAACGTAACCCATCAAAACATAAGCCATGATTTGCTCAAAAGACACCTTTGTGAACTTTCTAAATGTTGACAATTGTGCTGTTTTAAAAGAATTCACAGCAAAGCTCTATTGTATAGAGCAGTAAAAGAGTGTGTAACACGTTACTCCAAGAATCCTACCTCATGTGTGATGAAAGAGTCCGTTATGACTATTACTATTAACGTTGCACGCGCGGGAGACGTGGTAGCGCCAAGACCCGCCCTACGAAGCAGCTCATTGCATGGCTCACGATTGATTAGACTTTTCACCTCGAGTGGTTAAGGTTAGGATAGCGGATTGGTCAGGGGATAGGACCTGAACAAATAAAAATGTTGTTATCTAGAATACAGGGCTTTTAAAAAGAATGTAATAGTATAAATGAAATATAATCTGTGGGTATACTCCAGTCCAGCGGTGGCGGTAATACAACAACAAGTTATCAACCGCCAGATAAAAATAGAAGAAGAAGAAGAAGAAGATTGGAGGGCGGGTCTTGGCGCCAATTCGTAATTTCGTTGGGGTGAGAGAAGTGCGTCGGTAACTGCTGCTGCACCTGTTGGCTTTTGCCCCTGCCACGAAGAGGTAAGAATGAAATTCTTTTGACATTATCATAATAATGGAAGGTGGGGATTAGGTAATTAGGTGTCTGTCCAACAAGTAATTGACAAAGAAACTCCGAACTGTATTCAGACTGTCGAAAATGGGATGGTTTGCTAAGTTAACGTTAGCTAACGGCTAATGTTAACGTTAGCTAATGGATAACGTTAGCTAACTGCTATTGTTAACGTTAGCTAACTTGTGTTAGCTAAATGTTTTAAATACATTTAAATTTGACTTTGTTGACTGGATTTGCCCTCCTATTTTTGCTGTACACTAGCTATTTATCTCTGAAATTTCAGATCTGCAAGTTCATAAATATTGTGTCTATTGATGTTATACTTAGCGTTAATGATCTAAAATGTATTTTTTTCATTAACCGGATGGAGAAAAACAAAGTCCTGGCAAAAAAGAGGCTACGGGTTCCCACTCAGAAAATTGAAGGACCTGAGCTCCCCTCCCCCAAATGAGCAATCTGGTAAGTATTAACGTAATAGTTTGTTATATACGGGGGTAATAATCATAACATTAATAATGTCTAAAAATACCAGTCTAAATTGTTGTGGCCAAATAGAAATTCATTTCCATCGATGAATCCATCACCTGACGGGGGACATGCAACAGGCCGCAACACAGCTGGACCACCACCCTATGGGTAGGTTTGTCATATTTATTACATAATCGCCTGGGCCCATGAGTTCAACACTTTTTATCCTTATCCGATCAGATTTGGCAAAGTTCAAAACCAAAGAAAAACATCATTAGGATAACTTTGTTATCCAATCTATGATAATAGAATAGGCTCTATGCACAGCTCCACTACTTCCTGAACTTAAGGCTGGTCTTTTATTTCCTGCCTTACATTATTGGACAAACTGATTAATCCACGTGTGTCTGACCATTGTGACTCAGACACACGTGGATTAATCAGTTGTCCAATAATGTAAGACAGGAAACCAAGGAGCTGCCTTAAATTCAGGAAGTAGTGGAGCTGTGTGTAGACCCCATTACTGTATTTGAGTAAATAGTATGTGAATGACTCTTGGCCCTGATGAAAATGATTTGCTATTATTTTTGCTTAATGATCAGAATTGTTTACGTTCATCTTTTTACGAGCTCACTTCCCTTTCAGATACAGGCCGGGTCAGAGAGCTTCAGACTCTCTGCGACTTAATTGGAGAGAGATCTGGTGGCAGCCTAGCTTCACCATCAAGCCAGCAGGAGCTGTTTCCTGGGAGCGGCCAATTCATCTCATCATTCCGCCTGGCTGCCATGAATCACGCATCAAAACCAAATTGCATGCGTCTGTTTCATGCACTTTTTGATAATTTCTTCACTGTTGAGGAGTGTCAAAATGCAGTGCCCTTTGGTCACCCTGGAAACAACCCCTCAGGAAAGGAAGGAAAGCCGGTCCTTGACTGTAAAAAAGTTGACTGAATCCTAAGTACGTTTTTTTTAAGGATAACACTTTTTTTCATATTCATGATTGGCCAAAAAATCGTACTTGCTGATTTGCAATTCTCTGAACTGAAATGAACGTCTCACGGTGTTATTTCCTTTTAACCTGAAGTGCAGTTGTATATGGTCTATGTGGTAATTTTTTTGTCAAATTACTCATGACTGATTTTAATGCTCTTGTCTTACAGATGTGCAACTCTACCGGACTGGGAACCAATTGAGGAGGCCAAGCTATGTGGACCGCGATCTCTCTCTCTTTTGTGTGTGTGTGTGTGTGTGTGTCACACAAATGCAGTTTTCAATATTGAGTATTGTTTTTAGTTGTTTCTAATTAATAAAGATAATTAATCTTTAAATTGCATTCTCAATTTGTTCTTGTATTTCTCAAATATACCTCAGATATCATTCTCATATATAGCTTCAGTAAGACATTAAAGAGAAATAATCAAGAGATGGAAGAGACGTTGGACACACAATAATAAGATCTCTTTTAAGGCTCATAATTCTCAGATTTGTCTCATGTTATTCTCCTTCAAATGGCCGAGACACAATTGAGATCAGGGGTATACAATTATGAGATCTCTACTGTCTATCCCACTTCTCAAGTATTGCTCAAATGGTATTCTCAATTTAACCTCCTTTGTCTTACTCATGTCTTGTCTCTTTTTAGCTTATGTCTTGCTCCTAAGGGACCCTTAGGAGAAGTAACTCAGAAACAAATGATCACAGAATGATATGAACATGAGATGCTCAAATTGAGCTCGCGAGATGAGATTGAACAACAGATGAGCAACACATTTTTCCTATGGGCTATCATCTTGTTCGAATTCGCCGCGGAGACGAATGGAAGACTGGAAGACCAGGTGTTGCTTTCAACACCTCTTTAGGTCATTTTGATTACCTGGTCATGCCATTTGGCCTCACTAACGCAGTTTTTCAGGCCATGATTAATGACGTGTTGAGGGATTTTTTTAATCGCTTTGTTTTTGTGTTGTCACGGTGCGGTTCTCGGTGGACCCCAAAATGCAGAGACAGGAGACGAGATGGTCTTCAAAAGGTTTAATCCTCACAGCAGGATACACAAAAACACAAGGCGCTGGAAGCGGAGGAGACGACGGAGGTTGAGCTGGCTGGGCTGGCGTCGAGCACGGGAGAAGAGAGCCGGGAGCCACGAGTTGCAGCGGGTACGAGCGGGAATACTCTGGCACCGGAGTGACGAGCAGAGCCAGTCTTTATCGCACAAGTGATTAGGTGGGATGGGAACCAGGTGTGTCTCGTTCAGCACCAACCTCGCCCTCTGCCGTCTCCTACTGCCAGGGAAATGGAAGAACACAAAACAACAAGTATCAAAAATCACACCACGACAGTACCACCCCCTCAACGGACGCCTCCTGGCGGCCTACCAGGCTTGTCGGGGAACTCCCGATAAAAGTCCCTCAACAAGTCCGGCCCCAAAATGAGCGAGCGGGACACCCACGACCGCGCCTCAGGACCGTAACCCTCCCAGTCCACGAGGTACTGATACCCCCGGCCGCGCCTGCGGACATCCAGCAGCCGCCGGACCGAGTAAGCAGGATGGTTGTCAACAAGCCGGGGGGGTGGCGGGGGTTCGGCCGGAGGGCACAGATCGCTGGTGGAGACAGGTTTCAATAGGGACACATGAAAAGCAGGGTGGATATGTAATTCCGGAGGCAATTTGAGTCTCATCACACTGGGATTGATCACTCTCTCAATCTCAAAAGGGCCGATGTATCTGGGATCCAGTTTCTTACTCACGGTCTGGAGCGGGATGTCCCGAGAGGAGAGCCACACCTTCTGACCAGGCTGATATGGGGGCGCTGGGGAGCGATGTCGGTCCGCCAATCGCTGATTGCGAGCAGCAGTACGTCTGAGGGCCGCACCGGCCTCGCGCCATACCCGGCGGGCTCGCCGGAGATGTTCCTGGACTGAGGGGACTGCCACTTCGGTCTCCTGAATGGGGAAAAGGGGAGGTTGGAAACCCAGGGAAGCCATGAAAGGAGACATGCCTGTGGCGGAGCTGACCAGGGAGTTGTGAGAGTATTCCACCCAGCTTAAATGGGTGGACCAAGAGGCAGGGTGTCTAGCAGAGACACAACGGAGAGCTGACCCGAGGTCCTGATTGACCCGCTCCGTCTGGCCGTTGGTCTGAGGGTGGTACCCAGACGAAAGGCTGACAGACGCCCCCAACGCTTGGCAAAAGGCTTTCCAGACCCGAGAGGCGAACTGAGGCCCCCGGTCCGACACGATATCCAGAGGAATGCCATGGAGTCTGAACACATGTAGGACGAGGAGGTTGGCAGTCTCTAGAGCCGAGGGGAGTTTTGGCAGAGGGACGAAGTGCACAGCCTTGGAGAAACGATCAACTATAGTAAGGATAACAGTGTTACCCTCCGAAGGTGGGAGTCCAGTAACAAAGTCTACTGCAATGTGGGACCAGGGGCGGTGGGGAATCGGCAGTGGGCGAAGGAGGCCTGCGGGCGCTTGGTGGGAGGATTTGCTGCGAGCACAAACGGAGCAGGCTGAGACGAATTCCCTGGTGTCGGCTGCGATGGTAGGCCACCAGAAACTCTGCCGGAGGAGTGTGAGGGTCCGGTGAGAACCGGGATGACAGGCGATCTTTGAAGCATGTCCCCACTGGAGCACGGAGGACCTGGCCGTGGGCGGAACAAACAGCCGATCTTGGGGGCAGTCCTCCGGGGCGGGTTGGTCACCTAGTGCCTCCTGGACCACCTGTTCGACCTCCCACCTAGCTGCTCCTACCACACAGGAGGCAGGGAGGATGGTCTCCACGGGAAGGTCTTCCACAGGGGAGGAGAACTGGCGGGATAAGGCGTCTGGTTTTATGTTCCGCGACCCAGGACGGTAGGAGAGGGTGAACTGGAAGCGGCCTAGGAACAGGGCCCACCGAGCCTGGCGCGAGTTCAGACGACGGGCCGAGCGTAGGTAGGAGAGGTTCCTGTGATCGGTCCATACTAGGAACGGGTGTGTGGAACCCTCCAGCCAATGCCTCCACTCCTGGAGAGCGAGGACCACAGCCAGAAGCTCCCGGTTACCCACGTCATAGTTCTTCTCGGCTGGGGTCAGACGACGGGAGAAAAAGGCACAGGGGTGAGTTCGTTGATCGACAGGGGATCGCTGGGAGAGCACCGCTCCAACACCGGTGTCCGACGCGTCCACCTCCACGATGAACTGAAGAGAGGGATCTGGGTGAGAGCACAGGGGCTGAGGTAAACAAGTTCTTAAGACGTCTAAATGCAGTCTTGGCTGCCTGTGACCACAAAAAGGGGAGTTTGGAGGACGTCAGCTGGGTAAGTGGTCCTGATACCTGACTGTAGTTACGGATGAATCTCATTAGCGTCGGGCGAATGAGGCCCGACGCTAATGAGTCTGTAATGTACTGCTCCATGGATTCTCTTTCGGGTCTAGATAAATTGTACAGTTTCCTGGAGGGAAGGGGGGAGCCGGGGAGTAACTCAATGGAGCAGTCATAAGGACGGTGAGGAGGGAGAGACAGTGCACGGTCCGTGCTGAAAACCTCCTGGAGGTCGTGATAAGCGGAGGGGACGTTGGACAAATCAATGGTCTCAGACGGGCTTGGCAGTGAGGGGGTACGGAAAGGGATAGCCGAATGTAGACAATGGGAATGACAGAAAATGCTCCAATTGGTGATGGTCGAGTTAGACCAGTCAATATGGGGGTTGTGCAATCTTAACCAGGGGAGACCTAGGACCAGAGGGCAGGTGGGCGAGGGAATGACAAAAAAAGATATGATCTCCTGATGGTTACCAGAGAGCTGGAGGGAAATAGGAGCAGTACGGTGAGTAACATGAGCGAGTAACTGACCATTCAATGCAAAAACGTCTTTGGGCACAGAGAGAGTCTCCGTTGGCAGGTTAGCTTGAGTACATAGTTCAGAGTCAATAAAATTATCATCTGCCCCATAATCAACAAAAACCTGTAATGGCAAGGAGTTCTGGGCGTACCGGAGAATGCCGGGGAGAAGAATGCGGTTGAGGGTGTGGAGGGGGATGTGGTTCGGCTCACCAGCGTCCCTCCGGTGGCTGATGGGCCTGCCCTTTTGGCAGCTGAGGGCAGGTGGCGAGGAAGTGTCCGGGCTGCCCACAGTAGATGCACAGCCTGTTCCGGACTCTGCGCTCCCGCTCGGCCAGGGACAGTTTCATCCTTCCCAACTGCATGGGTTCTTCACGACTGGGGGTGGAAGAAAAACGGGGTCCTGGAGCTGCTGCAGGAACGGTGGCCGGAGATGGCTGTAGGAATTCGGCCGGAGACGGTGAGTTCAGCAAGGAGGGGAGGGGGTTTCCCTGTCTGCCTAGCCTCTCCCTAAGTCTCTCTCGTAGCCGGTTATCCAGCCTTATAGCTAAGGAGATCAAATCGTCCAGAGACTGGGTCTCATCACGTGCGGCCAATTCGTCCTTAACACTGTCAGCTAACCCCTTTAGAAAAACACTTTGTAGTGCAGCCTCGTCCCAATTACTCTCCGCTGCTAAGATGCGGAAATCAATAGCGTAGTGAGAGACTGACGCCGAACCCTGGCGGAGGGAAAGGAGCCGGTTACCGGGATGGTCTTCAAAAGGTTTAATCCTCACAGCAGGATACACAAAAACACAAGGCGCTGGAAGCGGAGGAGACGACGGAGGTTGAGCTGGCTGGGCTGGCGTCGAGCACGGGAGAAGAGAGCCGGGAGCCACGAGTTGCAGCGGGTACGAGCGGGAATACTCTGGCACCGGAGTGACGAGCAGAGCCTGTCTTTATGGCACAAGTGATTAGGTGGGATGGGAACCAGGTGTGTCTCGTTCGATCTCTGCCTGTCTAACTGACATCTCTCAGTGGATGTCCGCCCACCATCTGAAAATCAACCCCGACAAGACTGAACTACTTCTCTTTCCCGGAAAAGATTCGCTTACCCAGGACCTGACAGTCAACTTTGGGAACTCCGTACTAACGCCCACTTTGACTGCTAAGAACCTCGGCGTCACACTCGACAGCCAACTCTCCCTGACTCCGAACATCACTGCGACAACGCGATCCTGTAGATACACGCTCTACAACATCAGGAGAATACGTCCCCTTCTCACTCAGAAGGCAGCGCAGGTACTGATTCAGGCTCTTGTCATCTCCCGCCTGGACTACTGCAACTCCCTCCTGGCAGGTCTCCCTGCCACCGCCATTCGACCTCTGCAGCTCATTCAGAATGCAGCAGCTCGACTGGTCTTCAACCTTCCGAAATTCTCCCACACTACTCCACTCCTCCGCTCTCTTCACTGGCTACCGGTGGCCGCCCGCATCCAGTTCAAAACACTGGTGCTCACGTACCATGCTGTGAATGGATCGGGTCCAGCTTACATCCAGGACATGGTCAAACCCTACATCCCAACCCGTACTCTCCGCTCTGCATCTGCAAAACTACTCGTCCCTCCCTCACTGAGAGCAAAACACTCGACTAGGTCTCGACTCTTCGCTGTCCTTGCGCCGAAATGGTGGAACGAGCTCTCTGAAGCCTTCACATCTTCCGCCGCAAACTAAAGACACACCTCTTCAGACTCTACCTCGACTAACAAATTGTAGCACTTAAATTGTACTTGTAACGTCACCCATCTATAGCAAATTGTAAATTGGCTTATTTGAGGAAATTGCACTTTCTTGTTTCTTGTTCTCCTGAGTTTGTACCCTATGGTTGAATGCACTTATTGTACGTCGCTTTGGATAAAAGCGTCAGCTAAATGACATGTAATGTAATGTAATGTAATGTAATGTTCAGCACCAACCTCGCCCTCTGCCGTCTCCTACTGCCAGGGAAATGGAAGAACACAAAACAACAAGTATCAAAAATCACACCACGACATGTGTATCTCGATGACATCCTCATTTTTTCTTCATCCCTCGAAGAGCATGTATTCCACGTCCGCCCGGTCCTCCAGCGCCTTTTGGAAAACAAACTTTATGTTAAAGAAAATGTTAAATTTATGTTAAAAAAATGCGACTTCCATCAGTGTTCGGTCCCCTTCCTTGGGTTCATCATTGAGAGTGGCCAGAACCCTGGACCTGGAGAGGGACCCCCGAATCCGCTCTTTGCTCCCAAGTCCGTGCGCCCCCAAGTTTTGCAGTGGGTCCACACCTCACGTTTTGCCTGTCACCCTGGGATGCATCACACTCTAACGCTCCTAAAGAGACTGGTGGCCTTCGGTGGAAGCGGACGTCCGAGCCTATGTGGCGGCCTGCTCCATTTGTGCTCGGAGTAAAGCCACCAATCGCCAATCTGGACTTCTGCAACCCCTTCCAGTCCCTAGTCGCCCCTGGTCCCACGTGGCGTTGGACTTTGTCACCGGCCTACCTATGTCTGAAGGTAATGACACGGTACTTACCATTGTGGACAGATTCTCTAAATCTGTTCACTATATAGCATCACTTACGGCTAGTGAGACGGCCGACCTCTTAGTCCAACATGTATTCCGTCCCCATGGAATACCTGTGGATATCGTTTCCGATAGAGGCCCACAATTTATTTCATGTGTTTGGAAGACACTCTGTTCTGCCCTTGGTGCGTCTGTCAGTCTGTCTTCAGGTTTCCATCCTCAATCTAATGGTTATTATTTAAATGTCTCCCTCCGTTGTCACGCTCTCTGTGTTAACTATTTACATATTCACCCACTGGACTGTAGACTGTCTCTACATCCCTAATGGGTCGCACCACTCTCGGAACAACTCCCTTTTGTCTTACCAGACTGGGTCCACAGACAGCGTCCTGTCCTTTGTCTCTTGCGGAAGTCCCATCGGTGTGCTAATGTACATCTTCAGGTGTGGTGCTGCTGTGTGTGTGTGTGGTGGTGTGTTGCAGACTCTAATCAGAGTCTCTCTCACACTCAGTAATTGTAAAAATGTTTAAACAATAAATGGGAAAATTGTGTTAATGCAAGCAGAGAACAATTATATACACGTTAAAACATAAAGAATCACATAGAGCCTAGAAAATGTCCATAGACCGTTTAAAATGCAAGCAAAAATCACATGGTCCTAAGAATTGAGGAAGAAAAAAAATGTTAGAATAATTTGAAAATGGAGGCAGGGGAGGCACTGTTGAATGGAAATACAAAGTGGAGGCGGGAAATACAAAAACTAATATCATGTGTTACAACTTTCTTCTTTATCTTAACCCCTTATCTGTCACCGGCTGCCATTTTGGAAATCTCCAAAGCACATGTTCTGCATTCTCCACCCTCAGTAATGGTGGATAACAAGTCATTGTTCCCCTTTTTTGAAGGAATTCCAAAACTATATGTTCTGTATTCTCCACCCCCAAAAATGGTGGATAACAAATCTTTGTTCCTCTTCTTTGTGGGAACGTCAACACCATGCCCTGTAGCCCCGCTGTAGACCGTGCGTGACTTCGTTCTCACAGCATTAAGAATTTCTTTTTCAGCCATTTCTTTTAACCATTTTCTCTATTTATCTCCGCCCGCCATCTTGTAATGTTTCAAAAACATTTGTGCTCCGTTTTCCCCAAGACCAGGCCACACTCCAATCCTTAATCCGGCTTCATTCTTTTATAAACATGTAATATACAACATTGCAACGTTTTCAACTGATCTAGATTTATTGTAAAAATGTATCCAGTAATTTATTATTTTCGGGTCTTGGCAGATGGCCGTGGCACTGTCCTCATCTTTTTCGAATTTAAAATGTAACTCCAGCCTTGGGGGTCTTGGCGCTCTGGTCCGTAACACTGTCCTCACCTGCAAGGCGAATTATGATGACCTATTTCTTATCTTATCTATCTTCTTATTTTAGATATCCCTGCACTTAATTGTCCGCAAATTTAGTTAGTTCTTGGCAACTACGGCTCGTGGCTCTGTCCTCACAAATTCCAAAATTTTAATCTTGTTGTCTAGCCTCATAGGCATCGTCTAGTTCATATATTAATTTATTGTGCCGCCTTACAGAGTCTAAGAGAGCTTACGGAGACCACGAGGAACCGCCGTTACATCGCGAACCTCTTCCACTCAATTACTGCTGTCAGTGAGGCTGGAGCCGGGGAGGAGAACAAGGACGCAGAGAGGGTTGACTACTAGAGATATATTCCATGAATCCAGTTGTACAATAATACAATTATTCCTATATCTAATAATACAATATGCAAAGATCCTTTCCCAAACTAACACAAACGCGGGTGTGGATATGCACGACTACAAGACACACTGGCACAGGACAAAGGGAGACGCAGACAATAAGTATCCATGAGGGAGGTGAGGGAACAGGTGGAGACAATTAGGAATCAGGGGAGACAATCGACAGGAGACACCTGAGGAAGGGCAAGGCACCTGAAACGAGAGGGGGTTTAGATGCCACAATAAAACAGGAATTATCAAAATCAGAGGTAAGACGGGACACAAACACAAACTTCACCAACATGTATGACAGTACCCCCCCAAGGCCGAATTCCAGGCGGCCTTGGAATGTCCGGGTGGTCTCTGTAAAAATCTCGAACGAGATCAGGGTCCATGTCCAGGATCCATGATAAGGCGGGGAGCCACCCATTGTCGTTACTCTGGGCCGTATCCCTCCCAGTGTACGAGGTACTGCCAGCCTCTGCTGCGATTCCGTACTGCCAACAGTTTCTTCACTGTGTAGACCGGACCACCGTCGATCATTCGAGGGGGCTTGGGGTCTGGCACCATACAGCTCTCCTTGACTGGTTTTATTTTGCTAACATGAAATGTGGGGTGAACACGAAGGGACCTGGGCAGGCGGAGGCGTACAGTCAAGTCAAGTCAAGTCAAGTCATTTTATTTTGTATAGCCCAAAATCGCAAAGTACAAATTTGCCTCAGAGGGCTTTACAGTCTGTACACATACAACATCCTCTGCCCCGAAACCCACCATCGGCACAGGAAAAACTCCCCAAAAAATGAAAAAAAACCTTACAAGAGGGAAAAAAGGGAAGAAACCTTAGGGAGAACGTCAGAGGAGGGATCCCACTCCCGGGATGGACAGACTACAATGGATGCCATGTGTACAGAATGAACAATGTATAATACATGCAATTCCTATGACAGAAATGATTCAAGTAATTGTGAGTAGTAAGCCAGGCGCACAGCAGGACCACTGCAGGGGCAACCACCATCAGATAGAACCACCATCCACAGAATCCTGTGGGGAGGGAGAGCACAGATATTTTAGGAGAGGGTAATGTCGGTTTATGAGTAAAGTAATATGATTAATATCTAAAATAATGATGATGATGGCAGCAGCAGGCGTCAGCATGGCCACGGTAGGTGTCAGGACCAGGGTCCCGAAGGAACCACGATCTACGGAGACCTGATAGGGGAGAAAGCACACAAAAAAACTCCCCGAAAGAAGCTGAATTAGTCATGTGCATTAATAAAACTTGAATTATGGTAGAACGAGAGCGTGAGAGAGGAGCTTGGTGTGTCCTAAGAATTCCCCCGGCATTCTAAGCCTATAGCAGCTTAACTAAGGGCCGGTCCGGACTAACCTGAGCCAGCCCTAACTATAGGCAGAATCAAAGAGGAACGTTTTAAGTTTTACTTTAAAAGAGCTGACCGAATCTGCCCCCGGGACTGAAAGTGGAACCTGGTTCCACAAAAGAGGAGCTTGATAACTGAAGGCTCTGGCCCCCAGCCTACTTTTTAAAACCCTAGGAACAACAAGTAACCCAGCATCTATGGAGCGCAGTTGCCTTGTAGGGCAATACGGTGTTACAAGCTCTTGAAGATACAACGGTGCCTCACCAGCAAGTGCCTTGTAGGTGAGGAGAAGTACCTTAAAATTTATTCTTGATTTAACAGGGAGCCAGTGCGGAGAAGTTAATACAGGAGTGATATGATCCCTTTTCTTAGTTCTTGTTAATACACGTGCTGCAGCATTCTGAATCAACTGGAGAGGCTTAAGAGATTTATAAGAGCAGCCTGATAACAAAGAATTACAGTAGTCCAGTCTGGAAGTGACAAACGCATGAACTAATTTTTCTGCATCACTTTGAGACAGGAAGTTCCTGATTTTTGATATGTTACGTAGATGAAAATAGGCAGTCCTTGAAGTCTTCTTTATATGCGAGTTGAAGGTCATATCCTTGTCGAAGAGAACTCCCAGATTCCTGACGGTGCTGCTGGGTACCAGAGCAATTCCATCCATAAAAACTGTATCACGTGACAGCTGGCTTCGAAGGCGCTCTGGGCCTATCAGGATAACTTCAGTTTTTTCTGAGTTTAGCATCAGGAAGTTGCCGGTCATCCAAGTTTTGATGTCTCCAAGACATTCTTGAAGTCTAACTAACTGGTCCGTCTCTTCTGGCTTGATCGACAGATACAGTTGAGTATCGTCTGCATAACAATGGAAGTTTATGCGGTGTTTCCTGATAAGATCGCCCAAAGGAAGCATATAGAGGGTAAATAAAATCGGTCCAAGTACAGAACCTTGTGGGACTCCGTGACCAACATTGGTGGTCTTTGAGGATTCACCGTTTACAAGCACAAACTGGGATCGGTCTGATAGGTAGAATTTAAACCAGCTGAGTGCAGTTCCTTTGATACCAATTAAATGTTCTAGTCTCTGCAACAGGATACAATGGTCTATGGTATCAAATGCGGTACTGAGGTCCAGCAAGACAAGAAAAGAGATGAGTCCTTGGTCCGATGCAAGTAGAAGATCATTCGTAATTTTCACCAGTGCGGTTTCTGTACTGTGATGCACTCGAAATCCTGACTGGAAATCCTCGAACAAAGCATTGTTTTGTAGAAAGTCACATAATTGATTTGCGACGGATTTCTCAAGGATCTTAGAGAGGAAGGGAAGATTAGAGATAGGTCTGTAGTTAGCCAACACCTCTGGAGCAAGAGTAGGTTTCTTAAGAAGAGGTTTAATTACAGCTACCTTGAAGGACTGTGGTACATGTCCTGTCAACAAAGACAGATAATATCTAATAAGGATGTGCTAACTAAAGGAAAAACTTCCTTAAGCAGTTTGGTCGGAATCGGATCCAAGAGACAAGTAGAAGATTTAGACTTTGAAAATAAAGAAGTCAGTTGATCAAGGTTGATGGAAGAGAAGGCATCCAAACAGGCATCAGGGCCCACTGCTGCATCCAAGGTTCCTACATCGGAGGACAGGTCGGCACTGGTTGAAGGCAGGAGACCATCAATTTTCTCTTTGATAGTCAGAATCTTATCATTGAAGAAGTTCATGAAGTCGTTACTAGTGAGGTCCAAAGGAATACACGGCTCGACAGAGCTGTGACTCTCTGTCAGTCGGGCTACAGTGCTGAAGAGAAACCTGGAGTTGTTTTTATTTTTCTCTATTAATGATGAGTAATAAGATGCTCTTGCGTTACGGAGAGCCTTCTTATACGTTTTAAGGCTGTCTTGCCAAACTAGCCTAGATCCTTCTGATTTGGTGGAACGCCATAATCGTTCAAGTTTCCGCACAGTTTGCTTTAGGTTCCGAGTTTGAGGGTTATACCACGGAGCAGACTTCCTTCTTGTTGCTATTCTTCTTTCCAGAGGAGCAATAGCATCCAGCGCCACTCTCAAAGAGCCTGTAGCAGTATCGACAAAATTATCGATCTGGGACGGACTGAGGTTCTCACAGGAGTCTTCTTGTATCTTGAGGCAGGGCACTGAATTTAGAGCAGAAGGAATGGCTTCTTTAAATAAGGCTACAGCGGTATCCGATAAGCGTCGACTGTAGAAACCTTTGGCAGGAGGAGGTGGTTCTGATAGTAGAAATTCAAAGGTTATCAGACAATGGTCCGACAGGAGAGGGTTCTGTGGAAAAATTGATAAATGTTCAATCTCAATCCCATACACAAGAACCAAGTCGAGAGTGTGGTTAAAACAGTGAGTTGGTTTATTTACACACTGACAGAAACCAATTGAATCTAACAATGAAAGGAATGCAGTACTAAGGCTGTCGTTGTCGACATCCACATGAATGTTAAAGTCACCCACAATAATTACCTTGTCCGTTTTAAGGACCAAACTCGTTAAGAACTGTGAAAATTTAGAAAGAAATTCAGAATAAGGACCTGGGGCCCTGTACACTATTACAAAGAGAACCGGCTGGATTATTTTCCAGGTCGGTTGCAAAAGACTGAAAACCAGGCTTTCAAATGAGTTATAATCCACCTTAGGTTTAAAGTTTATTAAAAGGCAGGAGTCATAAATAGCTGCCACTCCCCCCCCTCGGCCTGTGCCTCGGAGAATATGAGTATTAACATGACTCGGAGGAGTCGCTTCATTTAAACAGAAATATTCCCCATTCAACAACCACGTTTCAGTAAGACAAAATACATCAACATGGTGATCTGATATTAGTTCATTTACCAAAACAGCTTTAGATGACAGAGATCTGATATTCAAGAGACCCCCTTTAATTCTCCTATTTTGTTGCACTATTGCATTATTAGTTTTAACTTTAATTAAGTTATTTACTATAACTCCTCGGTTGTTTACCTTTAACTTAGATAAGTGTGTCCGTGGGGCAGACAAGGTCTCTATAGGGTTCATTATGCTGAGTGACTGCTCAGATTGAAGCGCAGAGAAGTGTGTAAGACTGCAACTCTGCTCCCTGGTCTGAACTCTGGGTCATGGATTAAGTCCACTAAGAAACTGGGTCAGGTTCTTAGAAAGAAGTTCAGCTCCGTCCAAAGTGGGATGCCGTCCCTCCTAATCAGACCAGGCTCTCCCCAAAACGTCTTCCAGTGATCAACGAAGCCCACATTATTTACTGGGCACCACCTCGACAACCAGCGGCGGAATGACGACATGCGGCTATACATGTCGTCACTTGTCAAGTTTGGGAGGGGGCCAGAGAAAACTACGGTGTCCGACATTGTTTTAGCGTATGTACACACCGATTCCACATTAACTTTAGTGACCTCCGAGCAACGTAATCGGGAGTCATTACCGCCGACATGTATTACAATCTTACTGTATTTACGTTTATCCTTAGCCAGCAGTTTAAGATAAGACTCAATGTCGCCCGCTCTGGCCCCCGGTATACATGTAACTATGGTCCCTGGTTTCGCTAACTTCACGTTCCTCAGAATGGAGCTACCTATCACCAGAGTTGGCTTCTCAGAGGGTGTGTCGCCGAGTGGGGAGAAGCGGTTTGAAACGTGAAGTGGTTGGTGGTTAACCGTGTGCTTCGACTTAGACTTATGCTTACTCCGGACAATCACCCAGCCTCCCGGCTGCTCGGGGGTTGCCGGGGGACGGCTAGCAGGAGCGAACGCTACGTCTATGTGGCCCGCACCGGCTACGGGGGTAGGCTGGGTAACTACAGCGGCTAACGACTGAGCTTCCATGGTGCGGAGCCGTGCTTCTAGCTCACTAAGCCTCGCCTCCAATTTATCAAATATACTACACTTCTTACATGTATCATTATCCGTAAGGGAGGCAGAGGAATAGCTAAACATGTGACACACCGAGCAAGAAAGAGCAGGAGAGGTAGGGAGGGAAGACATCACCAGGTTAGCTGCTAAGCTAATGCTAACGCTAATAGAAGTAACGTTGACGCTAAACAACGTCCAAGCAACTATTCGATGGAGCGAAAATTTGCTAGGCGGTGAGGCGTTTAACGCCTCACGTAGATAAGAATTCACTGTTTGTGATGAAAAATATCAAGCTACAGTCAACTCAGTATAGCTAGAGCTGTGAAAGGTTCGATGACATCAAACACGCTGGCAACAGGAAGTGACGCAACACGCTTACCGTCACCGCCAACCAACCACAGCAGCTGGGTTGATCACCGACGAACCATGGGGCCAGCTTGCGTGACTCCATCTGCAGGAGCAGTTCCTTGGTCGAGAGCCACACTCGCTGGCCGGGCTGATAAGTCTGCGGTCTGCTGCCCTCTTGACCCTGTCCCCCTGTCTGCCCAGATGCGGCGGCAGCAGCGGACCAGGGCGTGAGCACCTCTGGTTCGGACTTTGGGAAAATGGGGGGTTGGTAGCCGAACACACATTGGAAGGGGGACATACCAGTGGCGGAAGTGGGGAGGGAGTTATGGGCAAACTCGACCCACGTCAGGTGCTTGGTCCAGGCTGCAGGGCACTGAGCCACCAGGCACCAGAGGCCGGTTTCCAGCTGTTGGTTGAGGCGCTGCGTCTGACCGTTAGGGTTAGGGTGGTACCCTGAGGCTAAGGGTGGTGGCTCCGATGAGCTTGCAAAACTCCTTCCAGAACCTGGAGACGAATTGAGGCCCCCGATCCGACACAATGTCCCGGGGGAAACCGTGAATCCTAAAAACACTGTCCATCATCACCACTGCCGTCTCCTTAGCTTACGGCAGTTTAGGTAGGGCTATGTAGTGCACCATCTTGGAGAATCTGTCTACCACAGTCAGGATAGCGGTGTTACGGTTTGACGTCGGGAGCCCCGTGACAAAGTCTACCGAGATCTCGGCCCATGGCCGGGACGGAATGGGCAGTAGCTGGAGCAAGCCTTCCCGGGTTCTGGAGGAGTTCTTGTTTCGGGCAGAGACTGAGCATGCCTCCACGTACTCCCGGACCTCCGGCTCCATGGCGGGCCACCAGAACCTCTGCGCAATGGAAAACATGGTCCGCCGTACGCCCGGAAGGCAGGTGAGCAGGGACGAGTGAGCCCAGTGAATCACCTGAGGGCGCAATTCCAGGGGGACAAACAGGCGATTATCAGGACACCCACGAGGTGGAGGGGTCTCACCGTTAGCCTGCTTCACCTTGGATTCTATAGGCCAGGTCACTGCTCCAACCAAAATGTTTGTTTTACGCTGCGGATCAATCAAACGGGTGTTCGTGTTATTTATGAGAGGCAGTATTGGCATTTTATTTACACAAGTCTAGTTTTACACACTTTCACACACGTTTGCGTGTTTCTTGCATTTGCCGACGGTTCTCATTTCACCTGTTTTTGTGCGTACGCATGGGTCCGAACTTGCGTGAAGGACCGCACATTTTTCCGTCAAGTTTGCTTTTGTGCGTACGCAACGTTTATAAATGAGGCCCCTGGAAGCGAACAAGTCCTGCATGGACGGCAGATTGCAGCCGATCACCCTCTCTGCAGAGCGGATGACACGCTGCAGCCTGCCCTTGTCGTTGGCTGTGGCTGCAGCATACCAGACGGTGATGGAGGAGCAGAGGACGGACTCGATGATGGCCGTGTAGAAGTTGACCATCATCGTCTTTGGCAGATTGAATTTCTTCAGCTGCCTCAGGAAGAACAGCCTCTGCTGAGCCTTCTTTGTGATGGAGCTGATGTTCAGCTCTCACTTGAGGTCCTGGGTGATGATGGAGCCCAGGAAACGGAAGGAGTCCACAATATTGACGGGGGAGTCACGGGGTAATGGGGGAAGGTGGGGCTCTGTTCCGCCGGAAATCCACAACCATCTCCACTGTCTTTAGAGCGTTGAGCTCCAGGTTATTCTGGCTGGACCATGACACCAGATGGTCAGACCCCCTACCTGTAGGCGGACTCATCCCCACAAGAGATCAGTCCAATGAGGGTGGTGTCATCCGCAAACATCAGGAGCTTGACGGACTGGTGACTGTAGGTGTAGCTGTTGGTGTACAGGGAGAAGAGCAGAGGGGAAAGAACGCAGCCTTGGGGGGAACCGGTGCTGATGGTCCGAGAGGCTGAGACATGTTTCCCCAGCTTCAAGCGCTGCTTCCTGTCAGACAGGAAGTTTGTTGCACTTGGTGGAGTTGGGCACATGCAGCTGGGAGAGTTTGTCCTGCAGCAGAGACGAGATGATGGTGTTGAAGGCAGAGCTGAAGTCCACAAACAGGATCCTGGCGTAGGTTCCTGGGGAGTTCAGATGCTGGAGGATGTAGTGAAGGGCCATGTGGACAGCATCGTCCACAGACCTGTTGGCTCTGTAGGCGTATTGCAGGGGGTCCAGGAGGGGGTTGGTGAGGGACTTTAGGTGAGTCAGGACTAGCCGTTCAAAAGACTTCATGACTACAGAGGTCAGGGCGACAGGCCTGTAGTCATTGAGTCCTGTGATCCTGGGCTTCTTTGGAACAGGGGTGATGGTGGAGGCCTTGAAGCAGGCTGGTATGTGGCATGTCTCCAAGGAGGTGTTGAAGATGTCAGTGAACACCGGAGACAGCTGGTCAGCACAATGCTTCAGGGTGTGAGAGGAGACGGAGTCTGGACCGGCTGCCTTACGGGGATTTTGTCTTTTAAAGAGCCGGTTAACGTCTCTCTCCAGAATAGAGAGGGTCGTTGCTGGTGGGGGAGGGCAAGGTGATATAGATGAAGAGGCGTGACCACCTGATGGGCTGGGGGAGGGAGGGGTGGGGGACTGCAGCAGGTTGGTGGAGCTGTGGGGGATGGGATCAGGACATTGTCTTTCGAATCTGCAGTAGAACTCATTCAGCTCGTCTGCCAGGCGGAGGTCATTCATGGAGTGGGGGGTTTTTGGCTTGTAGTTTGTAGGGTGTTTGAGGCCTTTGTCCCCACTCCTAAATGCCTGGCTTCTTCTGCAGGCGTAGTGTTCTGAGTTCCGCTGTGAACCAGGGTTTGTCGTTGCTGTAACTCACCCTGGTGCATGATGGTACACAGCTGTCCTCACAGAAGCCGATGTAGGAAGTTACAGCCTCTGTGAACTCATCCAGACTGTTAGTAGCAGTCCTGAAAACATCCCAGTCTGTGCAGTCAAAGCACGCCCGAAGATCCTCCTGCGCCTCACTGGTCCACTTCTTGAATTCCCTCACCACAGGTTTGCAGAGCTTTAGTTTCTGCCTGTATGCAGGAATCAGATGGACCATGACGTGGTCAGAGTGTCCCAATGCAGCACGAGGGACTGCGTGATAAGCCCTGCTTACTGTGGTGTAACAGTGATCCACAGTGTTCTCCTCTCTGGTGGGGCATTCAATAAACTGTCTGTATTTAGGAAGTTCATGGGTGAGATTACCTCTTGTTAAAGTCCCCGAGGACAATAACTAAAGAGTCCGGGTTGGTCCGCTCCACACGCCGTATCTGGTCGGCGAGTGTCCGCTGTGCCTGGTGCACGTTGCCCGCCGGCGGCATGTAAACACCGACCAGGATGAATGAAGCGAACTCACGGGGGGAGTAAAATGGTTTGCAGTTGATGAAGAAAGTTTCCAGATCAGGAGAACAGTGTTTTAGGATCCCCGTTACGTCGTTGGACCAGAAGTTGTTGAAGTAGAAGCAGATTCCTCCACCCTTTGTCTTGCCGGAGAGCTCCGTGTCGCGGTCCGCTCGGAGCAGCTGGAAGCCCGCCAGCTGGAGCGCGGAGTCCGGTATCGATCCGCAGAGCCACGTCTCCGTGAAGCACAAAACGGAGGATGTAGAAAAGTCTCTGTCTCTCCTCCCCAGCAGCTGAATTTCGTCCAGTTTGTTGCACAGTGAGCGCACGTTGGAGAGAAAGATGCCTGGTAGCGAGAGCGAGAACCACGCTTGCGGAGTCTCACCAGCGAGCCGGCCCGTTTTCCTCGCCTATGGCGTCTCACCGCGTGATGAAAGGTGAGCGCACCTTTGACTAGAATGTCCAGTAATTCCACAGACTACACTATACGTGATATGAAATATAACCAGTAGTCAAAGTAGAAGCAGCCAGTTGAATTTATGCTTTTTTTTTTTATTTATACATTTGTGAATCTGATTTTGAAAGAGTCTGTGCCTCCCCAGCCACGAACCTCACCACACGTCACTAGTCGACGCGGCAGAAAAACGTGCCGGAGTTCTTCACATTGCCATTCCCAATATCTATTGATTCAATAATAGCAAGTTTACGTGAAGCCGCTCTGTTTCCTTCTCCGACAGCCAGATTGGTCTGTCTCGCTCTCGTGCGTTAACCTGTAAAGAATGATACATTAGCCGCACTGTTGTATAAGCCGCAGTGTTCTGTTGTGGAATATTTCAATGAAACTAGTTCGGGAGGAGAGAATGATTTGTTTCTAGGTTTATCTAATTAAAACAGAGTCTTAATGAATGATCAAAGTTGTAAAAGTCAATGTATTGCTTGCAAGCAGGAGGTCAAATACACTAGCATGTATTTCAGTGCTCTGTGGAGATGGCTTCTCCGAGCAGTCAAAACGCCAAGCTTTTATACACACATACTAAGGTCATCCAAAGTGGCAGGTGGCCCGCAGCGGTGCCGAATCCTAACCACTGGACCATACAGGGAGATGGCAGATATAAAACGTTTTTGAGGACCTCGAGTGAAAGTTGAAGATAACTTAAGGGGTAACAGTTGCCTTTGTGTGAAGAAGAAAGTTGATTCGCTCTCCTTTCTTCAGACACAGCTACAAATGGAAACTTTGAACACACCATTCTGCTTTCCACATGTTAAACTTCAATACAGACTATCACTCTTAGCATAAGACTGTTATAACATATTTTACCATTACAGTTCAAAGCGTGGGAAAAAAGTAGCGGCTTATAGTTCGGAATTTAAAAATTTTACCAGTATTTTGTAATCTATAAAACCGTTCAGTAAATACAAGATACGAGTAAATAAGAGTTTTTACGGGAGAAGAACGTATGGACTTTATATAGCGTCACGATTTAGGTTAGTGTGTTAAACACACAAGAAGACATGCTTGGCATTCGACTGCTCCAAATAAGGTGCAGTACAATCAAGAATAACATCTCTGAACTGATAGAAAAACGTTTTTCTTAGTGCTCAGAGGGAAAAGCAGAAAGTGCCAACCAGGCAGACACAGTTCTGATAAAGATGAGAGTTAGAGACACAGCAAGCACCACACAACAATCACGCTTTGTTCGTTATGTTTACATTAATGTTAGGAGACCACACATTGTATGTGACTGGATCTCGTATTTGCACGGAGGACCTGCTCCTCCTCGACGCTAGTTTAGGGCTAATAGAAATCTTTTATTTTATATCTAACAGAACGTTAGAAGGGAAGGGAAAGTTTCATGATGTGATGTGTCGCCTTTGCTTTGGGAGGGCCCTTACTTTAATCGAGTATGGATACACTGTGTGGACCAGTTTCATAGCAGATATGTGAAGCTGTTAAAGCAGATGTGTAACTGATGGAACTGATCACTCTGTTCCATTAAATTACACAGCCTAGCCAGTGAGCCACAATTGAGTCCTGGACTGAAACTGGCACGGCCAAATGGAATACACTCATTAATAATGTTAGCAGTAACACCTGTGCTTTTCCTGCTATGGTCCAAATTTCTGCAGTGTGTGTATGTGCTGAAGTTATACTCTTAGCTATGAAAAGCATTCACATTTTTGCATAAAACAGTATACGTTAATAACCCCCATTAGGTGATACATGGTTATGTTTGCATATTGAATCCATAATGCACTTCCAGTAGTTATTTGGGATTAATAGTAAAAAAGCAGATTCAAAACAGCTTTAAATGGAATAGATAATTAGTCTTCACAGCTGTGCCCTGTGGGTATGATCTGAAATATTGTAATGTTTGTAACATTTATATTTCTTAAACTATCATTTGACATTTGAACACCTCTACACTCGTTACAGTGACGATAAGGTTTCTCACAACAAAATTACTACATGTATCATGTGTGTGAACTCGGGGGATATAATTTGTTCCATAATATTCCTAAAATTTCAAAAGCATGTTATGTTGAAAACGTGACATAATAATGTAAAGAAGATGCATTTAGATTAAGTGAGTGCAATACATTTACATGTTGGACACATTGTATAATCAACATATACTAATGGAAAGGAATGCAGAATAGGATTCATAATGCCAGGAAACTGCTGCCTCAAAGCTCCACTGTTTAAGTGGAAAGGGCCGTCTAACATGACGTTGAGGAACTACTTTACTCATGCACTGAATGTAAGCGGGCTCACAACTTCTACAATTTGCTGTTTATTACTACCAAAGCTTCGGTGAACAAATACTACTTAGGACAGTCCTGCAGTTTACATAGTCCAAACCTGCTGACGGCCGGTGACCGCCACAGAAGAAAAACATAGAGTGGAATGAAAAAGGAGTTGTTACCAAAAGGTTTTTAAAACACCAAACAAACGTCTATTAGTTGTATTAATAGATTTTGTAATAAAAGAACCATACATGGCGAAAAAAATATTGTGATCTGTCGTTAGCACTGTAACAGCCATAGCTATGTCATTGCCATGTTGAGAGAATGCGGTAACCTCTGCTTCTGAAGAGCCATTGTAGAAGTATCCAAAACTTGCGTTCTCTCTAGTAACCAGCAGGGTGCGACTCCTCTGGTTGCAGAAAGAAGTCTGACTGTAATGGTACCTTCATACCAAAAGCGAAGCAAATTTTGTTTCATTTGCACCTGGAAGGGGGTATGGCTCATCTCTGTTACGTGTCTTCGTAAAGACAGTTATCGTTTCCGCTATCCACCATGGCAAAAAAGAACCACAATTTCTGTTCTTTATTTGTTGTGTGAATTACACAAACGTCGGAACCGCAAACGGTGTTGTGTTCGGGTTCATGACATCATCCGTCGCCGCACACAGCTTTAATTTTTTATTTTTTATTTGGATGACTGCCGCTTCCAGCGCTGCTTCAGGCGGACCAGCAGCCGGTCCGACGACCTGTTGTGTCGGCTCGGTGCCGGCGTCTTTCGGTTAGACACAAACTAACTTACAGGCGTTCAGTCTCAGCTGTGTGTGTCTCCGGTGAGCGGCCGTTTAATAAAGTGTATTCACGCTGTGGCAGCAGGACGACGGTGATGACAAGCGGAGCATCTCAACGCTGATTGGCTTTCGCTATAGACAGCGTCAAGCGAATTTTTCGCTCAAAGTTGAAATATTTCAAAATGGGCACTGGCTCCAGTGAAGGTTCCACCTTGGTGCAGTTTGAACAGTCTGATTCACCTCTTTTTTATGCACCATTTGTACATTAAAACATCTTATAATACAAACATCAGCCGCATGCAAACGTCCAGCAAATGCGCAACTGATATTTACCACACCTACAGATGTTGATGCACATAGATAAAAGGAAAGGACACTCATAAAAACCACAAGACGATTACACAAAAAAACATGTTAAAGCACAGCCAACTATATCTTATATTTAGAGCGTATGGAAGGGGATTGCAGAGATCGCCTTATTAACCAACCGTGTTTAATTGCATCTAAAGCTTTGCATCGATCGCCTCCCCATATGTCTGAGTGCTTTGACCAGGCAATTCTTATGGTACGTTTACACCAAAAGCGAAGCGAATTTTTGCTCCATTCGCACCTGGAAGAGGGTGTCACATCTCCATTACGTGTCTCCGTAAAGACAGTTATCATTTCCACTATCCACCATGGAAATGAATAACCACTATTTCTGCTCTTTATTTGTTGTGTGAATCACACAAACGTCAGAACCGCAAACGGTGTTGTGTTCGGGTTCATGACATCAACTTGAATTTCACCGACTCCTCCAGGGAGTGCGTCTGGATGACTGCGGCTTCCAGCGCCGCTTCAGGCAGACCAGCAGCCGGTCTTAATCCCTTTTGTGTCGGCTCGGTGACGGCGTCTCCCGCTTAGACACAAACTAACTTACAGGCGTTTAGTCTCTGTGTGTGTGTCTCCGGTGACTGGCCGTTGAATAAAGCGTATTCACGCTTTGGCAGCAGGACGGCGGTGATGACGAGCGGAGCATCTCAACGCTGATTGGCTTTCGCAAGACAGCGTCGGGCGAATATCTCTAATAAATAATAAATCACTTTTTCACTTTGCTCGTTTGGCTTTTTTGGGTCCCACGGCCGCATCTTTTGCGTCATTTGCGCCATTCGCGCCCCACGTTTAAAATTCGCCTCATTCGCGACCAGACGCTTTACATGGAATCTTCTCGCTTTTGTGAATGTGCCATAAGTTCATGAGAAAAGTATGTATTCCCTCAGTAAACATCCAACATGAGTTTATGGTCTCATTCTGTAGTTTCAAGTCTTCAACGCAGCATGATATTTATTTAGTAATTTAGGATCCATTTAGTGTCAAATAGAGCATTAACCCGGGTATGCTTTAGGATTGGCTTGTGATTGCTAGGTCACTACTGCTAACAGAGTGTCATACTGCTTCTCCACGTCACCCCTTGACAGTCCAAATATTATCACATCCCTTCACTGGTTGCAAAAATTCAAGATGGCGACGGCCGCAAAGCAATGGGTGACTTCACCTCTTCGGTTCAGAGCTGTTGAGAGGCAATAGAATCCATATTGTGCATATAGATGTACATATAAAAACTCTTATTACATCCCACCGGCACCAAAAGGATAATGGATTTGCCTGTATTCATTTTTTAGTCCCTGCTTAAGCAAACAAAAATCTTAACTTGTATTTAGGGATTTGTAATTTTTTCAAGACACATTTGTGATTGTTCTTCCGTGGGTGTCGCGCTTACTTAAATATCATAAGTATCTTCCCCTATGATTTAGATTGAGGGGGACATATTTTGAGTAAATCTTAGAGCTGCATTGCACAATAGAGCACGTGTGGATTAGGCCTATTTAATAATGTGAGCACAAAGGCTCTCTCTTCTTTTAAGTCTTTATGGGATTTCATAATGCGTATATATGTGTCACACATGAGAGGCCGTTTCCTGTCAATACTACTCCACACATCCCTGGTTTCTTTTCCATTGTAATTCCTTTAATTAAAGTGATTTTATTCACAGTCACACAGCTGGCACAGGCTACTTTCCATTAGCCATCTGAGTGGACGCCTCGTTCAGGGGGAGGACCCGCACTGGGGTTGCTTCCTATGGAGCAAACAATACTATTTTCATCTCCCAGCTGAGTTTGTTGTGTGTTTTGAATTTATTAATCATCGATTTTAATGTGCTGCCTCTTGACAGTGGCAGCTACCCACGCATTAATTAATTCCCACTTGCTGGCCTTACAAAATGGCATTTAAAAACAATGAGAGGTCGGCTGGTGTTTCCTCTGACCTATAAATGGAAGGCGTATAAAAAAAAGCAAAATGTCAAAATTTGCTTTTATTTGTTCTTCTCTTGGCAGATTTCATTGCCTCCTTTTATTTGATAGAGCAAGATAGAAAAGGGGTTATTTTAGGTCTATTGAAATTATCTGTAAATACAGTTGTGTCACCTTTAATATTCCGTTCGTCTTTTTGGGAGGTTGTGAAATGCAATAATGTCTCTTTTGTCAGGCATGTTTCCCTCAGTGCACCTGCTTTGCATACGACATCTGCCAGGAGCACTCTCAAAGGAACTGTGGGTCTTAAATTGGGGATAAAGGTGCATTGCCATCAACAATAGGTAGTCTGTGTCTATCCTTTTGAGGTCTTAAACAACTAGGTGTACAAAGATTTGCCTTCCGCGAAATGGTAGCAATAGAAAACAGGAGATTAGATCTTAAATTAAGCATATGGGGCTGAAATTTGAATGGAGTTTGGATTTGAATGTATTTATGGAAGTACAGTCTTTTTTTATTTATTGAGCAGGCATGAATTGTTCATCCATTTCAATGAGTGACTGGTCTGTGTGTTTGAAGAGATAAAAGCTCGCTCCTAATCCTTATTGACACTCCGGGATGTGTAAAGACAGCTATTGCTAAGTCCCGGCAGCGCCCTGCCCCATGGAAAGGGCCTCATCCCTATTCACACTGGGTTGTTTAAAGCAAAAGATTTCCTGACAGATTGCTCTCAACAGATTGATTATCGCATGTTGTGAGAACAACAACGAATCAAACTGGGTTTGGTATATGTTTTGCATGCCTGCACGGCGGTGGTGGTGCTACTGTGAGCGCATGCAATGCCTGAGAAAGGGGGAGTTGTGGAGTGCTTATCGCACGCTTCGAAAAGCATTCCCGCTATAATTAAAAAAGCTAACAACCACAGTCGTAACCTGATGGTATTTAGTGGGAGCCCAAGGAACTTTGGCACAAAAACCTTAAACAGTGCTGACAGCTGCAAAAGATAATACACTTGCTCCTCTCCGTTCACCCCTATCACACTCTGAAAACGACTGTTTGTGTTGCTGATCTGTGTGGATAGAAACACAAAGAAAGTCTGATGTGCTTTTTTGCTTGGCCACAATATGTTTTTTTTAGAAACAGCTGTAAAATAATCAGCCATATTGGTTTCACCACAGAATCTATGACTGGATTGGGGAGTGTTTGCCCATCCACGCCAGCTTGCACCACCTGCTCTTCCTATGTGAGCGCCGTGAGTTGCTGTTCAGCTAGTATGATGCAAAGCCTCTGGCTCATTCTCACTAGAAAGTAAAAATAAATCGTTGCCATACAAATGTTGCACTGTTTGACATGTTCAATTAGACCCTCATGAGGAAAACGATCGGTGCTTTTGAAGAGAGACAGTTCTGTCAGTGCACCTATGAAGCTCTAAAGCTGCATGCCCCCACGCCCCCCTCACCCTACCTTTCTTTCTCTCAGTGCCCTCACTGTTCCAGAGCCTGCCTGGCCTCTAAAGGGAGAGAACGAGAGAGATCCATCGATCAGTGGCGATCGTTGAGCTCCCGCCCCGCCTCCTGCCTCCTGCCTTGCATTGTTTTTATCTCATCTCTCAACCCTGTTGCCATGGCACTGAAGATGGCACTTCAACCCTTGTGCTTAATGATCTCTTGGATGATAGCCTACTTGTCAGGCATTCATGCCCTATTCTGTTGAAATGCAAAGACGGAGAGGAATGAGCTGCCGCTGCAAGTGGAGGGGAGGGGTTATTTGAACATTTTATTCTAAGCTTAACTGGTAGTGAACATGGCGTTATGGGTTATTTACCAAATGAGCTGTCTTAAACAGCCGTTTTGTTTCTTCTTCCTGGCCAGCTGAACCGTGTTCCGCGAGATGGACATCCAGAAAGACAGAGAAGCCAATTTGCATTCATTTAGCGGCTCCCTTTTGTTTTGCGGCATTACTTTAAAAGCCATCCTTTTTTTTTGGCAGTTCAGCGCTGGGTGAGGGATTACTGTTCATATAAATAGCTGCCATTGATTTGACTAAGAGAATGCTTTGTGTCATTATGAAGGCAGAAAATCCTAATTCGGAAATTGGAACACAAAAAAAAAAAAGCGCTGAGCGCTCAATTTATATCCGTAATCCACCATTTTGCATGAAATCAGGGGTGTAGCGCTACAATACTTGATTTTCATTCTCGTCGTGATGCAAACAAAGGTAGCGCCTGGAGCCGTCATGGCGGTGCGACTCAGTAAGGGAATTTGTCATGTTATTATGTTTTTAATCTGGCAAACTCCCTCTGTGCTTTGCTTAGCGGAAGGCCTGTTCCAGTTGCGATCCATGAAGAGAGCTGTTAAAGACGGCAACATTTGTTACAACTCCGTGACAAAGTCCATAATTAACACCAAATACTTTCAGATCGCAATTGCAGTCAAGCCTAATGAAATATAACTTGGGGTAGATGATGTGTGCAACAATGATTTAAATATAGATTCAGGCATTTCACCGAGTCAAACACATTAGTGATTGCTTATTGATTGAGATTCCTGAAATAAAAGAGATATGCCGGTTCACCATTGCTGGAGATGGAGCTGGTCGATCACATCCGACCCATTATTCATGTGAGAAAGCGCTAAGGTTGTTGCTTTTGTTAGGTGACATTCCCTTCTGCGTCTTTAGGGGTTTGCTTTCATCACTGTAAGGAAAGGAGCACTTTCTCGATTATAAAAATATGTCAAAAACAATGTTAAAACTCTGGTGGAAGGGCAATCTAACTTTTCGGTTGAAGTTTGGTGTGTCCCTTTGAGGGTATGAAGATAAGTCAATTTTAGCCCTGCTGGTCTTAGTTTAGTTAAATGTGTTAGCTTGTGTTTTTGTCTCCTGAACACAGACAGGCAGCATTATGAAGCGACTTATTCCTCTCCTCCCTTACAGAACAGAACACAACGAAAAACACACTCCTCTTTTTATCTGCTTTTATCTCCTTTTGTGCCGAGGAGCTTTAAAGAATCAGCGTCTTTATCTCTCCCCCACTCCCCATAATGCAATAGGGCGATTGCTTCCGGTGTGTCATAAATAAGGTATTGAAAAGGTCCAATTGAATTAAACTAAAAGATCTGGGAAGAAAATGGGAAGTACTCTCACTTTTCCCTCTCATTTTTAGACAGCGGGAATTGCTGTAAATGGACACTGAAATGGTCTGTCTCGCCTCAGCCGCCCTCCCTTTAAACCCCCCTCTCGCTGGCTCCATACGGCCCCTCAGCGCAGTTGGATAACGTGCATATTAACGGGCTCTGGGCAAAGTGTGTTGAAATGGGACAGAAATGCAGTAGATGAGATATCCATTGTCTATAGCAGAAAGCATTTCCCCTCATCAGAGCGACTTGCTTGATTTCCTCCCCTACCGCTGCCTGATGGGTTTATGACGTAGTCACTTCAAATCAACTGACCTTGGCCTACTGTCTGCACACACACACCCAGACACATTGAACCCCAAAGATATTTTAGATTAACAATTAGCACACATAGAAACAATTGCAAGGAATAATCAAATAGCATTCATTCTCGTTGACAAATAAGCAGTGCTTTTAATTCAATTCAATTCATTCTATTTTTTATTGCCCAAAATTGCAAATTACAAATTTGCCTCAGAGGGCTTTACAGTCTGTACACATACGACATCCTCTGTCACGAAACCCACACATCGGCACAGGAAAAACTCAAACTTGAAATGAAAAAACCCTTCCAAGAGGGAAAAAAAGGGAAGAAACCTTAGAGAGAACGTCAGAGGAGGGATCCCACTCCCGGGATGAACAGACTACAATGTATGCCATGTGTAGAAATGAGTAATTGTGAGTAGTAAGCCAGGCGCACAGCAGGACCACTGCAGGGGCAACCACCATCAGATAGAACCACCATCCACAGAAGCCTGTGGGGAGGGAGAGCACAGAGACTTAGTAATATGACGAGTACAGTAATATGATTAATATCTAAAATAATAATGATGATGATGGCCGCACCAGGCGTCAGCAGGGCCACGGTAGATGTCAGGACCAGGGTCCCGAAGGAACCACAATCTACGGAGACCTGCTAGGGGAGAAAGCACACAAAAAAACTCCCGGAAAGAAGCTGAATTAGTTATTAAGCATTAATAAAATGTGAATTATGGTAGAACAAGAGCGTGAGAGAGGAGCTCGGTGTGTCCTAAGAAGTCCCCCGGCATTCTAAGCTTATAGCAACTTAACTAAGGGCTGGTCCCCCATCCTACTTTTTAAAACCATAGGAACAACAAGTAATCCAGCATCTATGGAGCGCAGCTGCCTTGTAGGGCAATACGGTGTTACAAGCTCTTTAAGATACAACGGTGCCTCACCAGCAAGTACCTTGTAGGTGAGGAGAAGTACCTAAAATCTATTCTTGATTTAACAGGGAGCCAGTGCAGAGAAGTTAATACAGGAGTAATATCATCCCTTTTCTTAGTTCTTGTTAATACACGTGCTGCAGCATTCTGAATCAACTGGAGAGGCTTAAGAGATTTACAAGAGCAGCCTGATAACAAAGAATTACAGTAGACCAGTCTGGAAGTGACAAAACACATTTTTCTGCATCACTTTGAGACAGGAAGTTCCTGATTTTTGATATGTTACTGTCACGGTGTGGGTTTTTTGGGCTGTGTACAGTCGGCACGACACAGCAGGTTCAGTTTCAATAAGCTTTTTATTGATGCTTTTCTCTTTGCAAAACCCGCGAGGTCTCCCGGCGTCTCGCTCTCTCACACCGTTGCTCGCCTCGCCTCTACTGCATTTTAAAACCCCAATACAAACAGTCAGTGTGTAATCAGCTGAGCTGAGGCCAATTGCCTCCACCTGGCACCGTTCCCTGGGCCACTCCCCTTCTCTCCCCCCTGCAGTCAAGCCAAAACGACGCCCGCCACCAAATACCCCCACCGCCCGACTTAGGCCGGGAAGCCCTCCGGCCTAACCTACTCCCCCCCCTCGCCCTCAAGAGGGCGGGAGAGGAAGTCTGCCACGACCATCGGGACTCTTCTATTACCCCCATCTCCAATATACTAGCCAATTCCCCCGAACCACTTTTCTTTTGTGTTCGGGGATTCTGTAGGGTCGTGATCTTACCGTCACCCCTGGGGGAGTCTTGATTCGGTGAACTATCAGGTCGGTCCGGCCTGGCAGGGGGGACAACACACCAACGGTAAAGGACGTAACGGCGCCCTCTGAATGGCCAGGTGGTTCACTAATTGACACTCCGGACATGAGGCGCACCAGCGGCGCGCGTCTCCCCGGATGCCTGGCCAATAAACCGGGTCATTATCCGATCTAGTGTTTTCCCGTACCCCATATGCCCCGCCATCGGGTTGTAATGAGCCACCTGGAAAATCATTTCCCGACGGCTTTTCGGCACCAGCAATACGATCTGTCCCTAATCAATGAAAAGTGTGGATATGATTGTGCTGCGTCAGGGTGCACCAACTGACCAACAATCCTAATCACTTGGTCGTGAACTGAGCGTAGAGTATCGTCCCGAGACTGCTTGAGTGGAAAATCTTCCATGGAGTGAAACCCGGGAACCTCGGGAAGCTCCCCCTCTCCGTCTGCAGCGTCGGGCGACCTCGCGTCACCGCTGAGCACCGCGCACATACCCCTTAACCCTGACGCACCCCGTGCACCCCGTGCGTCAGGCGGGAGCTAACCGCTACCTTCAAACTATGCTTTTTCCCTCTATGCCTAAATTCCACGGACACTATGGGATACTCGTGAACGTCCCCATGCACACACCTTAACGCCGGCAACCCGAATCACCTGCCCCACCTCCATCAGCGGACACTCTCTCCGGAGGTGTCTGGGCTGCCCGCACTTCCAACATTCCTGCCCCGGCGCTTGAGAACACCTCTGTCGGTCGGAAAGGGCACCGGTGCTCTCTGCGGTCGGTGGGTAGCGGGCCGGGAGGAAAGATGTCCGTCGTGGGGCCGGCACGGGTCGCTCCACCAGGTGCTGCTGCCCCCCTCCCCGTTGCGCTGGTCGGGCCGGGGATGGCGTACCCTCCTGGTCCCGTTGTCTACTGGGGTGCACTGCCAGGTGATCCTCCGCGAGGGTGATGGCAGCTTTGAGGGTCGGCGGGCGGTGGTATTTCACCCACGCTGCCGTCCGGGTCGGGAGCCCCTCCACAAGCTCCTCCAACATCACCTTCTCCATCGCAAGTTCAGTTTCAATAAGCTTTTTATTGATCTCACTCTCATCAATCAGCTGAGTTGAGGCCAATTGCCTCCACCTGGCACCGTTCCCTGAGCCATTCCCCCTCTCTCCCCCTGCAGACGAGCCAAAACCACGCCCGCCACCACAGTTAAGTAGATGAAAAAAGGCAGTCCTTGAAGTCTTCTTTATATGCGAGTTGAAGGTCATATCCTGGTCGAAGAGAACTGCCAGATTCCTTGCGGTGCTGCTGGGTACCAGAGCAATTCCATCCATAAAAACTGTATCACGTGACGGTAGGCCCAGAGCGCCTGAGTTTAGCATCAGGAAGTTGCCGGTCATCCAAGTTTTGATGTCTTTGATCGACAGATACAATTGAATATCGTCTGCATAACAATGGAAGTTTATGCGTTGTTTCCTGATAAGATCGCCCAAAGGAAGCATATAGAGCAGCGGTTCCCAAACTCAAGAATGCCGCGGCCCACTTTGAAATCTGAAAATCTTTTGCGGCCCACCCAAACCTTTAATCACAACTCTGATCAAAACATAAACTGGGGATGATTAAAATGACCTTAAGAATTTAACCGATTAAAAATGTATTAACCGATAATGTATGTTTTGTTTACCATTTTCTCCAGAGCTCATGTGCCATGTTTTCCGCACAATAAGGCGCATAAGATGCTGCAGTCTATCAGCGCAAATCACTGTCAAAATTCGAGAGCGCAAATCAGGTTGATGTGCGCGCGTAAATCAAACATCCGCCAGCAAAAGTCCGTCTCGCGTGAGATATTTGCTCGCTTGCGAAACATGAACTGCTCGCAAGGAGAATCTCTGCTCGCGCTCGAAGGAGTTTTCTACGCGCTCGCTGTTGTACTTTCAGACAGTAAGGGGGTGGAGCCAGTCACATGGTCTCTACACCTGATTGGTTACAAACCCTGTCTTTGGATTGGCTGGAGCGATGCATTCACACAACTATGGAAGCCCATTTCCACACTGAAGAAAGGGGATAAAGTCGAACGTTGTCAAAACGCAAACGACACCTTTATGTAACCGTAGTGGACCGTAGATGACAACCAGCTACAACCATCATTTACCATCATGGTGGAGACGATGCTTTCAGGGTCCGATTGATGCTGCGAGGTGCGTCCGCTCCCGCCGCCCCCCTCGCCATCCACGCCTTAAATCTTCGCCCCCCCCCCCTCACCATCGAATGGGTTGAATGGGGACGTTCACGAGTATCCCATAGTGTCCATCGCCGCCCCCCTCGCCATCCACGCCTTAAATCTTCGGCTCCTTTTAGAATAACAAGCACCATTTGCGTAGACCATCTTTGTTGTGGTTGTAATCACAACGAAATTCAAAATGCGCCGATATCACAGATTTGAGACTGTAATCGATGTAAGAATGGCGGATGGTTGTGTGTGGTTGAATCATTGCCGACTACAAGTCATTTTTCTTCATATTGAATTGAGCAGTGTGTTTTCATTGTTGCAACCATAATTGGCTGTGTAATAATTAAGCAATAAGGTCCGGGAGGCTGAACTTCATCGACAATAATATTACAATCGATTGCGAAAGCTGTTTCCGGTCTTTTAATTTTGCCGTCGCCACCAAAACCGAAATAATATTAGAAAGAATTTACCTGTCAAATTTCATGAATATAAATATATAAACATTTACATCTAATTAATACATATACATATATTATTTGTTATTTCGCAAGCTTTTGCAACCGGACAATTAAGGTGCACGTCATGAGCAATGCGAATGAATGAGATGGTGCGGGAATGAGATGGTGCGGGACCCGCTGCTGTTTACGTTCACGTACGGGTACTATTTTTTCTCTAAACTACTGAAATGAGATACACAACTTTTCGCGTCCAATACCATTTTGTGCTGAAAGGCAGCTATTTACTTTCTAATTATAATTTCACTGGTCATCATATTATAAAAGCAATGAAGTACTTAAGGCAGTACTTTATCATCAATAATGTAACTGGCCTAACAACGCCCCCGAACTGTTACATTATTGGACGATAAAGTACAGCCTCTCGTACCTTATTGCTTTATTACAGTTTACCCCGTCACTCTCAACCAATCAGAACGCTTGATTTGATCCACTCGTATTATAATTAAAGATTAAGATGGTTGCATTATGATGCTGGACTACTGGTGTGTATGTGTGTGCGAGCGTAAACGTGCGAGCGAGGGAGAATGAGAAAGAGAGTAGTTCACGATATGTCATTCTGATTACAAATTTCTCGATATCGACCATGCGCTTGTGCGTAACAATTACTGTTTTGATGTATTAGCCTAAAACAAATCAATCTGTCTTTCATAACTCAGTGTTTAGCCTTTAGCAGCTTCCCACTGCTATCTGTAAAATGTAGGTCAGATGTTTCGTGGAACTTGCATCAGTGTTTAGTGATTGTTGCTTCTGCATCAGTGCACGATTATGGGAATTCTCTTTCTTTGAGTGGTAAATAGCGCAATATTTTTGTGTCTCAAAAAAACAGATGCCATGAATACACACGCGATTAATAATTCATTTTGTGCTTTATTCCCCTTAAAAGATATGAACAATTAATATTTAATATGGGTACAGGCTCTACAGGACAACTGTTAAGACAAAGGATATTAATGGCACAGAGTTTGACAAGTCTTTCTGGGCATGCTCAAAAATCATTGATCCTTAATTTTATATTTAGCCTTCAAGATAGGCCATGAGAATTGAGATATTTTTTTCACTTTCCTATCCATGAGTTGTTCTTTTCTTCCATTTTGCTTGAACATGCACAGTGGTGGGCATTTCTGTTTGGCAACTGTCATTAGCCCATGAAGATCTGGATGCTGCTCTTGTGATCTACATCAGTCCTTTACAGAGACCCTGAGCCACTTGCAGATCTCCAGAGATGGCAAGCACCTCACCTTTGCTCTGTGGCACTTGAAAGAAAATCTTTGCACCCATCACATCCTGCTGCTTTAGCAATGAATATCAGCCTCTTGTATCTGAAGAGAAATCATATTACTGTTGTTACTCAGATTTCCGAAGATCATGGTTATATCTGGACCCTGTTCCTGTCTTCTACCGTGGCCCTGCTGACACCTGCTGCTGCTACCTCTTTTAAATATTAATCATATTACTATTATCTGGTGTTATTTTCATCAACAATGCTATGTCACATGCAATGCAGGACACAGTCAGATCGGTTCGTCAGTAGCTAGTATACCGTTCACCTTTAAGAGCAGCTGGACAACAGATATCCTTTGCATTTAGGCGCAGGATATACATGAAATTTGTTTAATTATTGAATACTATAAAAAAACACAGTGCTCCTGAATTTCTGTGTGTGCTCCTAAATGAAAACATGTACTCCTTGGAGAAAACATTAGCGTAGAGCCCTGGATTTATGAAAAGCTTATATTTTATATAGAATGTGTTACAGGACAAATCTATAAAATAGCGTTTCACAGCAAAACCTTTAGTGATATCACTTTGTTGAAGGCGTTTGATCGTAATAATACAGACAAGATCTGTAAAATGAATGTGTTTCTCTGTAAAATTGTAAATACATGTTTTGGGGGTTATTTTACCTCAATTTGCTGAAGAACCAGGAGTGACAAGATGCGGCCGGATTGTGACGTACAATACGCGTAAAAAAACGAGCAAATGACTGGCAGCAGCTTTACGTAAAGCTGCAATGTAAGTTGCTTTGGATAAAAGCGTCAGCTAAATGACATGTAATCACACACAACATACAAGTAATTAACCATAAGCAACTCAGGGCATTCAATAATAACCATTACACATTCATGAGTACCTTTGTACCACTTTCTAATTCCCTTCCTGACTGGTTTAAATACAATAGACAACTTTACAAAATATTGTCAAGCTAACAGTAAAAGCATTGAACTTCATTAAACTCACCAGGATGTCAAATGTTCTTATCTTTCCCGAAAACTGCACTTGTTGAATGGCTCATACTTCAACATTTAAATTAAAGTTGTTCATTTTTGCTAATCACAGCTTTTCTGCTTGTTCCTACTTCCCCGAAAAACAGTCAACGAGAGTCTATCAAGAGACAGATGATCATGTGACAACTTATTTAATTCACATATGAACGTATTTTCAAACCCTGGTTACACAAACATCTCACAACATTAACTAAAAAGAAATTGATCGCGACTGCCTATTAATCACTCTAAAAGGTCTACGAACGGTTATCAGCTTTTCTAAAAGCAAAAGCATTTATGCTTGTTCTGAAAGGCAAAACTTACAGTTGTGGTCAAGTTTACATACACTTGTAGAAATAACGGGAAACTCAAGAGAGCCATGACATTGTTCTTTACAAGTCTGATCTTTGAACACTCCTCTTGACAGAATTGTGCAGTTTAGTTCAATTTGATGGCCTTCTGACATGGACTTGTTTCTTCAGCATTGTCCACATGTCCTCAATGGGATTTAAGTCAGGACTTTGGAAAGGCCATTCTAAAACCCTAATTTAGCCATTCTATTACCTCTTTTGATGTGTGTTTGGGGTCATTGTCCTGTTGGAACACCCAACAAGACCCAATCTTCAGGCTGAGGATTTTAGGTTATCTTGACGAATTAAGGTAATCCTCCTTCATTGTCCCATTTACACTCTGTAAAGCACTGTGCAGCAAAACAGCCCCACAGCATAATACCACCACCACCGTGCTTGACTGTAGGCATGGTGTTCTTGGGGTTAAAGGCCTCACCTTTTCTACTCCAAACATATTGCTGGGCATTGTGGCTAAACAGCTCGATTTTTGTTTTGTCTGACCACAGAACTTTCCTCCAGAAGGTCTTATCTTTGTCCATGTGATCAGCAGCAAACTTCAGTCGAGCCTTAAGGTGCCACTTTTCGAGCAAGGGCTTCCTTCTTGCACGGCAGCCACTCAGTTCATGGAGATGCAAAACATGCTTAACTGTGGACACTGACACCTGTGTTCCAGCAGCTTCCAATTCTTGGTAGATCTGCGTATTGGTGGTTCTCGGTTGACTCTTCACCCTCCTGACCAATTTTCTCTCAGCAGCAGGTGATAGCTTGCGTTTTCTTCCTGATTGTGGCAGTGACAAAACAGTGCCATGCTCTTTATACTTACAAACAATTGTTTGCACTGTTGCTCTTGGGACCTGCAGCTGCTTTGAAATGACTCCAAGTGACTTTCTTGACTTGTTCAAGTCAATGATTTGCTTTTTCAGATCCATGCTGAGCTCCTTTGACTTTCCCATTGTGGGCGTTTGTATACAATGAGCCCTATTTAAATGGCCTCAGAGAAGTCACCAACTGTAGTCACTCACAAGATATTAAGAGGCCATGCTATGAAGCTCATTTGATTGACACAATTGTTTGTGTATTTTTGACCCAGCAGATTTTTATCACTTTTTCTGTTAACCCATAATAAAATCATGAAAGAACCAAACATCATGAGTAGTATCTGTTCCAATCACTCTATCAGAGAAGTTGTAGAAACAACTGGAAACTCAAGAAAGCTATGACATTATGTTCTTTACGAGTGTGTGTGTAAACTTTTGACCACAACTGTAAATATGCAGCCATATACATGGCACCTGGAAAAATGGGGCATGTCTTTATGACGGTCTCCTCAAGAAGAAAAAAAAAAGGTCTTATGGACATAAAAAGTAAATATAATAATAATGAAAACATAGTTTTGCGGGAAATCTTTCGAATGACAACATAAAATGAGTATGTTAAAGTATATTAATTGCACTGTAATTTTGTTTTCTTTTGTTTCAACACCCCTCCCCCCACCCCCCATTTCATTTAGTCCCTCTCTCTTTATTCCCTCCTCCTTGCTTGTCTAATTCTCGTGATATGCCACAGAGAGACACAATTATCCACTTCATTTGAGTTGTGGTGCTAATGGTTGAGACTGACCTCTCGGGGAGTTTGGGTGTGGGGAGGTGGTGATAGGTATAAGTAATTGTAAATGGTGTAATAAGTGTGGAATGGCCACAATCTAGCGTTTCGCCATTACAGGTGACCCTCTCCAACCCCCCCCACAACCTTTCCCTGGAACCTCACACCAACAACAAGTGAGCACTTCACACCAACGCACCCATATTAGCCTCACAGACCATTACTCCCAAGTGGTTTGGCTGTCGCTCCTTCTCGCCTTTTCTTTGACTTTTCTCCTGATTTGACATTTGTTTCCCGCTCTTTTTGTCACAACTTTTGTATTTTTCCTGAGAGATCAAATGAACTCAGTTGCTCTATTCTTTTTGAACCATGGCATAAGGAACATTGCGGACTACCGTCCGCCAGGCTCCTTAGGTCATTTCTTGGAAGAACTGGACATTCTCCTGTCTAATTTCCCCGAAAATGGACCTCCGCTCATCCTCCTGGGTGACTTCAACATCCAGACAGAGAAGTCACCTGACCTCTTACACCTACTTTCTTCCTTCGCTCTGTCACTCAGTCCCTCTCCTCCTACTCACAAAGCCGGCAATCACCTTGACTACATCTTTACTAGAAACTGCTCTACCACTAACCTCTCTGTAACTCCACTTCATGTGTCTGATCACTTCTTCATCTCTTACTCCCTTCCACTCTCTATAACTAACAAACCTCCCTCATTGACTAACTCTATACCGGCTCGTCGCAATATTCGCTCCCTCTCTCCCTCCTCGCTGGCATCCTCTGTTCTATCAGCTCTCCCTTCAACTGACTCCTTCTCACTCTTGCATCCAAACGCTGCTGCAGAGACTCTCCTCTCAACTCTTTCCTCCTCTCTAGACTCTCTCTGCCCTCTTACGACACGACGGACTGGCAAATCCCCTCCGGCTCCGTGGCTGTCTCAACCGGTCCGTGCCATGAGAGCCACCATGCGAGCGTCGGAAAGGAAATGGCGTAAATATAAACGACCTGAGGACCTGCTCGAATTTCAATCTCTCCTCTCCTCGTTTTCTGCTTCTATCTCTGCTGCCAAAAGCTCTTTCTACCAATCCAAAATCGAATCCTCATTCTCTAACCCCAAAAAACTCTTCTCGATCTTCTCCAATCTCCTCGAACCCCCTACCCCTCCTCCCCCCTCCACCCTTCTTCCGGGAGACTTTGTCAACTACTTCACCAAGAAAATAGCTGACATACGCTCCTCCTTCTCAAACCCACCTCCTACTTCTCGCGTCCCACCGACCTCACCTCTTTCGCCCTCACTTTCCTCTTTCACCACCCTCTCTCCTAACCAAATTCTTACCCTAGTAACCTCTGCCCGTCCGACCACCTGCCCTCTTGACCCCATTCCATCACATCTTCTACAATCTATCGCACCTGACCTTCTTCCGTTCCTCACCTGTCTCATCAACAACGCTCTGTTATCTGGCTGTTTTCCCAATTCTCTGAAGGAGGCAAGAGTCAACCCTCTCCTGAAGAAACCCACCCTCAACCCTTCTGAAGAAAACAACTACAGACCGGTCTCTCTTCTTCCCTTTGTGTCCAAAACCCTTGAACGTGCTATCTTTAATCAACTCTCCTCTTATCTCCACTGTAACAACCTCCTTGACCCCCACCAGTCAGGTTTCAAGGCAGGCCACTCCACAGAGACTGCTCTCCTTGCTGTCTCTGAGCAACTCCACACTGCTAGAGCCGCCTCTCTCTCCTCTGTCCTCATCCTTCTGGACCTCTCTGCTGCATTTGACACGGTCAACCACCAGATCCTTATTTCCTCCCTTCAGGAACTTGGTGTCACAGGCTCTGCTCTCTCCCTTCTCTCGTCCTACCTCGATGGTCGCACCTACCGGGTAACCTGGCGAGGATTTGTGTCGGAACCTTGTCCTCTTACTACTGGAGTTCCTCCGGGTTCCGTGCTGGGTCCCCTCCTGTTTTCGCTTTACACAAACTCTCTTGGCGCTGTCATTCGCTCGCATGGCTTCTCTTACCACAGCTATGCCGATGACACCCAACTAATTCTCTCCTTCCCTCACTCGGACACCCAGGTGGCGGCTCGGATCTCTGCCTGTCTAACTGACATCTCTCAGTGGATGTCCGCCCACCATCTGAAAATCAACCCCGACAAGACTGAACTACTTCTCTTTCCCGGAAAAGATTCGCTTACCCAGGACCTGACAGTCAACTTTGGGAACTCCGTACTAACGCCCACTTCGACCGCTAAGAACCTCGGCGTCACACTCGACAGCCAACTCTCCCTGACTCCCAACATTGCCGCGACAACGCGATCCTGTAGATACACGCTCTACAACATCAGGAGAATACGTCCCCTTCTCACTCAGAAGGCAGCGCAGGTACTGATTCAGGCTCTTGTCATCTCCCACCTTGACTACTGCAACTCCCTCCTGGCAGGTCTCCCTGCCACCGCCATTCGACCTCTGCAGCTCATTCAGAATGCAGCAGCTCGACTGGTCTTCAACCTTCCGAAATTCTCCCACACTACTCCACTCCTCCGCTCTCTTCACTGGCTACCGGTGGCCGCCCGCATCCAGTTCAAAACATTGGTGCTCACGTACCATGCTGTGAATGGATCGGGTCCAGCTTACATCCAGGACATGGTCAAACCCTACATCCCAACCCGCACTCTCCGCTCTGCATCTGCAAAACTACTCGTCCCTCCCTCACTGAGAGCAAAACACTCGACTAGGTCTCGACTCTTTGCTGTCCTTGCGCCGAAATGGTGGAACGAGCTCTCTGAAGACACCAGGACCGCAGAGAGCCTTCACATCTTCCGCCGCAAACTAAAGACACACCTCTTCAGACTCTACCTCGACTAAAGACTAACAAATTGTAGCACTTAAATTGTACTTGTAACGTCACTCATCTATAGGAAATTGTAAATTGGCTTATTTGAGGAAATTGCACTTTCTTGTTTCTTGTTCTCCTGAGTTTGT
This sequence comes from Gasterosteus aculeatus, assembly GCF_964276395.1. Classification (NCBI taxonomy): domain Eukaryota; kingdom Metazoa; phylum Chordata; class Actinopteri; order Perciformes; family Gasterosteidae; genus Gasterosteus; species Gasterosteus aculeatus. The sequence goes on from NC_135700.1 coordinate 1,960,999, forward strand.
ACCCTATGGTTGAATGCACTTATTGTACGTCGCTTTGGATAAAAGCGTCAGCTAAATGACATGTAATGTAATTGCTCATAGCCATGGAATGAATGTCTCTCACATCTTGTTTTATCTTTAATAACCCTTTATATCTTGCATCTATATAGCTGTGTATCTTGTAAAGGTAGGCAGTTTACATCCTTTTATCAATACGACTAGGTGGCGGACTGCTAAATGGGTCCTTTGGGGCTGCTGCAACAAGTTAACCTTGGCTAACAGAAGTGGTGTAACCCTTTGCTACTGTTCAATAAAAGAGGCAAATAAATCTGAAGGAAGGAAAATTGGATTCCATTATAAAGAACTAAATACAATTCTGTTTGGATTTGTAGTAACGGGTTCACAATTTCTGTTATTTGTTTTCTAATATGTTACTGTACTGGTAGGTTTACTTATTATACAGTGGTGCAGTATCGAGGAGGGCATTTGTAAACCAATGGATCAAGAGTTGATATTGTACTCTTTATATTTGTTGGTAAATACTTCAAGGGAAAAACACATCACTTTCATTAGCATGAAAAAATGTAATATAACCAGAACTTAAATCATGGACTTTTCTTTTGAAACATACAGTGAAAGTATGGGGTGTCACACCTTAAACCTTAGGGCTCCACTACATTCCTTATTCTTTCAGAGTGGTTTGCTCCATCGGTCAGACCTAAACAGCATAGAATGAGACACAAACAGACATTATTGAATACATATGCTTCATAGAATCATAAGAGCCATTTAACATTTAATAAGACAATTCCTTTGTAGAGTCGTTATTAGTCAAGTCCTCACAATATTAACGTGTAGGATTGGCTTTGGCTATACACTGTGAAGATAAATGTGGCTTTGCAGCGTGTGTACTAATAGATCAGCATCAGGTCTCAAGCTAGTTCCCCCAGATAGACTTTTACATGTTTTCAAATGCTATTGATACTATTACCTCCTGCATACTGATGTAAAGCCATGATTGCCTTTGTATTTTCAATGGGACTTTTCTTATCCCATCTTGCCTGGATGCATTTTACTTTCAAATCTGTGCATTCTGTAACAGTTACTGGTATCAATCCACACTGGATCCACCCAGAAGCATGACTCAGACTCCGATGATAGAGACAGGTAGCTCTACTTAAAGTTCCGGCAGGCTCAAAATCGGGAGGTTACTCAGCAGGCAAACAAATCCAGAGGGGGAGGCAGGAATCTTTCGACGAGGACAGGCAGGGTCCAAACCAGGATGGCGATAAGGCAGACGATCAAATCCAAGAAGGAGCAGGCAAGGAATCCATGGTCCAAATTCCTCGCACTCCAAATATGTTTCTGTGCTGTTCATTGGTTGCGAAAGAAACGCCATGCCGTGATCCAAGATGGTAATGGAAAAATTGCCAAACTCCAGGCTTCCAAACAGTGATCCACAAACTAATGGGTGGCGTCACATTGACTTCGCTCCCTCCTTTTATCCAGTCTCTGAACATGCATGTCTGCTTCAGCATAGCTACACACGTGCAAAGGCTACACGTGTAGGCTCCATAGCTATACATTAACAACGTAACACACAAATATATATCAACTTTAAATTGCGTTGTTGCACTTCCCAGCGGTTACAGATAATAAATACAGTAAATAACACCATCTTATGCTTCACTCAATCACGAACAGCAGCTGCTTGGGAAGTGGGGAAGCAAAAGGGAAGTATGAGGAGGAAGAGGAGCTGCTCGTCTCTCCGGTGGGCGAGTACATTCCGGCACCTGCGCAGAGACAGGTGAGCGAGCGCACTGATGTTCCCCAATTATCACAAGAGACACAATGTCAGCGGATTACCTCCATGCTCACCGATGCCTGGAGGCCCGGGGAGCAGCGGGAGGCCCGGGCGAATCTCAGGCAACATTCATCACAGTTTGTCGGGCCGCCCGTGGTGGAACAACACGGGCGCAAGTGATTTTTTTTCTGCTCGCTCTCATGATCCCCGTCTCCACGATTCTCTTTCTCTCTCACACATAAACACACATGTGGACATTTCCTTCCGAGTATTCTGTATGACTGGCCCTCTGTATGTCGTTCTCTCGGACACAAGCACATTGCTTCTCCCGTTGAAGTGTCTGTCTAATGAGCGGCTCATGGATTCCTTCTGTTTCCTGGAGTACTTATATACATGTGCTCTCTTTAAAATACCTTTATTAATTAACCGAGACCTTTACTCCGTATTGTAAGAGAGGTCCACGTTATTCATGTCCTTAAACTGGGTATTTTGTTTTGACCAAATAAACAAGTTGAGTGGTTGTTACTAAGTGATACTGTAAGGTAGGTGGACTGGTCCAATTTGCTTCCTTTGGCTAATGACAATCAGTTATTTTAGCATTGAGGCTGATTAGGCTCTCTGAAATGTAATGTAATCTAATTGTAATCTAGTTGTGGGGCCTTTAAATATCTAGAGTGAATACATATGTTGCCAAATGAGGCTGTAGCTAAAGTTCATTGTGGGAGATTTTTTTTGTATTGTCTGTAGTTGTCTTATATCTACTGCCATTGATCCAAGATGTTCATTTCCCAAAAAAGACTAAATATAAACATTGACATTTTGTCATGTTAGTCACGTGGTTCGCCAGCTACATGACTCAAGCCACATGACGAGAGTTGTCGTGGTGCAGGGGTAGAGCGGGTGTGTCCCTGATCAAGAAACCTAACCCCTAATTGCTTCCCGGGCAAAAAAAAAAAAGGGTTCAAAACGTATTGTAAGTTGCTTTGGATAAAGGCGTCAGCTAAATGACCTGTAATACTGTGTCTCACTAGTTACGTGGCGCTGAAGTCATTTGAGATTGACATTTCTTAAACCTAACAAAGTGAATATTTTTTTCTAAACCAAACTGACGCACAAAAATTACAGTTAGGTTAATTAACACGGATCAAACTGGTAAGATCAGTGCATGATACGCTGGTGGTTTTGTGAGTCTCCAGTAGTGGTATTCTGAGGTGAACGGGCACCAACACCATGCACACAGAGCGTGAGAAGCAGAGTGTCACTAGGGGACTAATACTCTCACTGGGTTAATCCAGCCACTGTAGGTCCACATGCATTGCTCTTGTGGTATTGTACAGCACACATACATTACCAGGAGGTGGACAAAAAAACTAACCGCAGTGGCAGATATCTGATGTGAGCCAGTGGCCCCTGTCCTCCAGCAGGGGGGGGTATTGGAACTTGTTTCTCTCAGATGGGGCCTATTGTAAGAGACCGATGAAATGCCAGTACTGCCTACAGAGACAGAAGGATAGAGGAGCGATGGCAGAGGCAGCAGAAGAGAGGGTGGGAGGATGGCGAAGGGAGGGGGGTGGTCTAACCAACGCTGCAGTATCAGGCATGTAGTCTTAACGGAGTCAGGAGAAGCTGATTGTTATTCAAAGTTCTGTGTGTGTCAGGGTCGTTAAATGAGTCGATGACAGGGATTTCTTCCGCCGCCCGCTGCTCGATCCCATGCCGTACCGGGAGCTCGCATTCAACTCAATTCCCTCAACATATGTGTTTGAACAGGAAATGAATCATGGTTCTTCATTGGTGTCTCAAAATGCTGTCAGTCACCCCTGCTCCTTGGGCTGTCTCCTCCTGTTTTGTTTGGCCTAATTCTATTGTATTGTATTGTGTTATATTTATATTTATAAGAAAGGCATTTCAGAAAACATACAGGCATTAAATCACCCATCCCTAAAATCACCTCCTTATCTGGTCAAGTGACCCCCCCCCCCCTCATCCTACAAACAAACTGTTAAATAAATTAGCCTTTTTTCTTTATTTCTTTTTCATTTCAGTGGATTTTAAGTCAGTCAGGAACATTATCAGTCTGGACCCAGCCGAGCAGAAGCATTCCATAAACCCCAACCTTCTCCGTCTGACCCCTCCCTTGCTTTTAACCACTGCTGACATAGTTTGGCTCTGTTATGTGATCATGCTTGGATGAAATCTGTCAAACAGCTCCCTGAGTTATTAGGCTGTCTGCGCCTGACCTTTCCGCAATCAAAGATATATGACTTAAGGGCTCGGATTTGCCATGGCAACGGCTCCAATTTGCCGCCGTGAGAAAAGGTCTAATTGTTGCAGAAATTTAATGATCTAGCCCCGACATCAGGGGCTGTGAGATTTTATGAACTGTTTACGCTATAATTTTCTTTTGTTAATGCATTCTGCCTTAACCCGTTCCCCGCCGACGGCCTGCAGGGAGGGGGGAGAGAATGTGGCTGTGTGTGTGCTGAAGTAGGGTGGGGGGGGGGTGCATACTGGGTGAGGGAGGGTGGTAACGAGGAGGAGGAGGGAGGGTGATATTTCTGCTCCTCAACCTGTTCGCTTGTGTGTCTGGCACCTCTTCAAAAAAGGGCAGTTTTGTCTTTAAGAAAAGCAGCTGCCTGCCGCATTATCTGCTCTCAGCGATGTAGACATCAGTAATATATTCTACAAGGTCAAAGACAACTGAGATTAAAATGTCTAATCAGTTAATTTGTTTTATTGAGAAGGACTGCCGTGCGATTGGACATACAGAGAGATAGAGGGGCAGAGGGAGAAAGAGGGAGAGGCAGAGCAGGGGGTGGAAGGAATATGGATTGATGAAGAGATGGATGTGGCTCAGATTTGCCCATTGGTATTTTGACTGATCTCTGTGGTGGTAAAAAATATGGCCGTGCTCAGTTATAGCATGTTGATTAACAGACAACCTGTTTTTTTTTGTTTTTGTTTTTATTTCCCCATCTCACCTCAACTCCTGCCCCCCCACCCCCCATTTATTTTCAATCTATGGCACATTCATACAAGACAGATTTTATCAGTTGCCGAAATAGACTTATGTTTTATTTCTCATTAAATATTTAAAATATATTCTGCATATTTCGAGCTGTTCATACATATTCAGCTCCTGTAACAAGGAACAGACTATTTTGATTGAGCCTCTACAGCAGAGACATTTTTAAAATGTTCTTATTATGTGCACAGATAATTTGATTCACTGGAAATGAGTTGAATCACAATTGATCTTGTTGTTTTCTCGGTCACCCCCCGCCCCACCCTTCACATGTGAAGGAATATATTTTGGTGGATGAAGTGGGTGACAGAGGATATTGGCTTGTGCTGGCAGGCACATTTAGCTGTTTGAAATCTTGAAGTTTGAGGTAAAAAAGCGTCCCTATAAGACGTTGAATGACTTGACTCCTGTTACCACGCGCGTGTGTGTGTGTGTGTATATATATATTACATTACATCCATTATTATCCAAAGTGACTTACAATAAGTGCATTCAACCATTGGGATACAAACTCAGAAGAACAAAAAAGTTCAATTTCCTCAAATAAGCCAATTTACGATTATTTTAAAGTAATTTAACACATTGATAACCATGATGACCTTTGATGCCTCACATTAACCTACCTCTTGATGTAGGTCAAATTCCTTTCATGAAATAAGATTTTCAACTCACACCTCCGGCAGAGCTTCTCTCACATTCCTGTGGAGGTAGGGGACATTGAACCAGAGTGGTGTATGTTCAAAACTTCCATTGCTAAAGCCACGGCAGTGAGATGTGGCCTCAAGGTCTTCGGTACATCAAGTGGCGGTAACCTTCGAACCCTGTGGTTGACACGGTCAGGGAAGCCATCCGACTGAAGAAGGAGGCCTTCCGGGTTATGATAGCCGGTGGGACTCTGGAGGCAGTTTCAGTGTACCGATGAGCTCGAAGGGCAGCAGCCTCTGCCGTGATGGAGGCAAAGCAGGGAGTATGGGAGGAGTTCGGGGTAACTATGGAGAAGCACCTTTCGGTCGGCACCAAAGTGCATCTGGAAGGCTTACACGACAGTGAATGCACTGAAAAGGTTTTTTGTCACGGTGGGACACTTCCCCTACTAATATACTGTGCACAGTTTCAATTCTATCGTAACCTCTCCTCTCTCACCTATCCCACCCGCTCCACACATGTCCAGCACCTCGTCACAGGAGGTCTCTGGAACTGCCAGTCAGCGACTCGCAAGGCTGACTTCATCTCCGGCTTCGCGATCCAGCAGTCACTCGACTTCCTCGCTCTCACCGAGACCTGGATCACACCTGAGAACACATCCACCCCAGCCGCTCTCTCCTCCGCCTTCTCCTTCAGCCACACTCCCAGGCCCACTGGTAGGGGCGGTGGCACAGGTCTACTCATTTCACCCAAATGGAGCTTTTCTCTCTACCCTCTACCACCATCCACCCCATTGTCCTTTGAATTCCATGCTGTAACAATCACTCACCCGGTACAATTAACCATCATTGTCCTCTACCGTCCGCCAGGCTCCTTAGGTCATTTCTTGGAAGAACTGGAAATTCTCCTGTCTAATTTCCCCGAAAATGGACCTCCGCTCATCCTCCTGGGTGACTTCAACATCCAGACAGAGAAGTCATCTGACCTCTTACACCTACTTTCTTCCTTCGCTCTGTCACTCAGTCACTCTCCTCCTACTAACAAAGCCGGCAATCACCTTGACTACATCTTTACTAGAAACTGCTCTACATTACATTACAGGTCATTTAGCAGACGCTTTTATCCAAAGCAACGTACATTACACTTTTAACCCATGGCTTTTTCACATTTTTGCCGAGGGAGCAATTAGGGGTTAGGTGTCTTGCTCAGGGACACTTCGACATGGAACATGGGGCAGTCTGGAATCGAACCACCAACCTTGTGCTTCCCAGCACACCTTCTCTAACCCCTGCGCCACGACGACCCCCGTCGTGACCCCCGACGACCCCCGTCGTGGCGCAGGGGTCCTTGCTACCACTAACCTCTCTGTAACTCCACTTCATGTGTCTGATCACATCTTCATCTCTTACTCCCTTCCACTCTCTATAACTAACAAACCTCCCTCATTGACTAACTCTATACCGGCTCGTCGCAATATTCGCTCCCTCTCTCCCTCCTCGCTGGCATCCTCTGTTCTATCAGCTCTCCCTTCAACTGACTCCTTCTCACTCTTGCATCCGAACGCTGCTGCAGAGACTCTCCTCTCAACTCTTTCCTCCTCTCTAGACTCTCTCTGCCCTCTTACGACACGACGGACTGGCAAATCCCCTCCGGCTCCGTGGCTGTCTCAACCGGTCCGTGCCATGAGAGCCACCATGCGAGCGTCGGAAAGGAGATGGCGTAAATATAAACGACCTGAGGACCTGCTGAACCCCCTACCCCTCCTCCCCCCTCCACCCTTCTTCCGGGAGACTTTGTCAACTACTTCACCAAGAAAATAGCTGACATACGCTCCTCCTTCTCAAACCCACCTCCTACTTCTCGCGTCCCACCGACCTCACCTCTTTCGCCCTCACTTTCCTCTTTCACCGCCCTCTCTCCTAACCAAATTCTTACCCTAGTAACCTCTGCCCGTCCGACCACCTCCCCTCTTGACCCCAATCCATCACATCTTCTACAATCTATCGCACCTGACCTTCTTCCGTTCCTCACCTTTCTCATCAACAACGCTCTGTCATCTGGCTGTTTTCCCAATTCTCTGAAGGAGGCAAGAGTCATCCCTCTCCTGAAGAAACCCACCCTCAACCCTTCTGAAGAAAACAACTACAGACCGGTCTCTCTTCTTTCCCTTTTTGTCCAAAACCCTTGAACGTGCTATCTTTAATCAACTCTCCTCTTATCTCCACTGTAACAACCTCCTTGACCCCCACCAGTCAGGTTTCAAGGCAGGCCACTCCACAGAGACTGCTCTCCTTGCGGTCTCTGAGCAACTCCACACTGCTAGAGCCGCCTCTCTCTCCTCTGTCCTCATCCTTCTGGACCTCTCTGCTGCATTTGACACGGTCAACCACCAGATCCTTATTTCCTCCCTTCAGGAACTTGGTGTCACAGGCTCTGCTCTCTCCCTTCTCTCGTCCTACCTCGATGGCCGCACCTAACCTGGCGAGGATCTGTGTCGGAACCTTGTCCTCTTACTACTGGAGTTCCTCAGGGTTTCGTGCTGGGTCCCCTCCTGTTTTTGCTTTACACCAACTCTCTTGGCGCTGTCATTCGCTCGCATGGCTTCTCTTACCACAGCTATGCCGATGACACCCAAACTAATTCTCTCCTTCCCTCACTCGGACACCCAGGTGGCGGCTCGGATCTCTGCCTGTCTAACTGACATCTCTCAGTGGATGTCCTCCCACCATCTGAAAATCAACCCCGACAAGACTGAACTACTTCTCTTTCCCGGAAAAGATTCGCTTACCCAGGACCTGACAGTCAACTTTGGGAACTCCGTACTAACGCCCACTTTGACCGCTAAGAACCTCGGCGTCACACTCGACAGCCAACTCTCCCTGACTCCCAACATCGCCGCGACAACGCGATCCTGTAGATACACGCTCTACAACATCAGGAGAATACGTCCCCTTCTCACTCAGAAGGCAGCGCAGGTACTGATTCAGGCTCTTGTCATCTCCCGCCTGGACTACAGCAACTCCCTCCTGGCAGGTCTCCCTGCCACCGCCATTCGACCTCTGCAGCTCATTCAGAATGCAGCAGCTCGACTGGTCTTCAACCTTCCGAAATTCTCCCACACTACTCCACTCCTCCGCTCTCTTCACTGGCTGCCGGTGGCCGCCCGCATCCAGTTCAAAACATTGGTGCTCACGTACCATGCTGTGAATGGATCGGGTCCAGCTTACATCCAGGACATGGTCAAACCCTACATCCCAACCCGCACTCTCCGCTCTGCATCTGCAAAACTACTCGTCCCTCCCTCACTGAGAGCAAAACACTCGACTAGGTCTCGACTCTTTGCTGTCCTTGCGCCGAAATGGTGGAACGAGCTCTCTGAAGACATCAGGACCGCAGAGAGCCTTCACATCTTCCGCTGCAAACTAAAGACACACCTCTTCAGACTCTACCTCGACTAACAAATTGTAGCACTTAAATTGTACTTGTAACGTCACTCATCTATAGCAAATTGTAAATTGGCTTATTTGAGGAAATTGCACTTTCTTGTTTCTTGTTCTCCTGAGTTTGTACCCTATGGTTGAATGCACTTATTGTACGTCGCTTTGGATAAAAGCGTCAGCTAAATGACATGTAATGTAATTCATTTTCAATTAATTTTATTTTATATAGCCCAAAATCGCAAATTACAATGCGTACAGTCTGTACACATGCAACATCCTGTGTCCCAAAACCCTCACATCGGCATAGGAAAAACTCCCCAAAAAATGAAAAACTCTTCCAAGACAAGACAAGATATTCCATGAAGAAAAAAAGGGAAGAAACCTTGGAGAACGCCAGCAGAGGAATCCCTCTCCCGAGATGGACAGATTACAATGGATGTTATGTTTACAGAATAAACAAGGACACAAGTGTGCTCTCTTTAAATGTAAAGTAAGTGTTTCTGTGAATGTGACCTATAGGAGCAGCTGAGGAGATCCGGCTAGGGCCATTTTGTTTTCCGCAGAGGAGAGCAGTAATGGCAGAGGTTCCTTGATTTATTAGAACCGCGAGCTGAGTGACCGTGATGAAGTGCATTTTGATTAGAAAAAAAAGTAAAGAACATACAGCTTCATCTGGAAAAGGGAAGTCAGGAAGAGCGAGTGACGACAAGCTGCAATAATCCGACGACACGAGATGCTCTTCAGACATTCTTTTTCATATGGTAAAAAATCAGATATATTGCTATGTAATTACTATTACTTATTATATGTCCCTAAACCCAACATTGAGGATGAACGTGGCAAGTGGGTGGGAAAAAAAGGTGGTACGCAGGATGAGAGAAAGTAAATTATTTAGATTCAGAGAAAAATATGTATTTTTGACGAGACATTGATATTAGACTTTTTAATCCTGTGTGTTAACATAGAAGCAGGAAAACCTTTTGTGACGGCCAATGCCAGACGTGTAATGAAAACAGGGCTTTACAACTGCAAGGGAGGCATGTAGAAATGGACCCATACTGCTGCTTTTTTAAGTGTCTCACTGCCATTATTTAATATGAAAACAAAACAACAGTAAAAAAGTAAAATCAAACTGAACACAACTATGGATGTGTTCCCTGTGCATCCCTTGAAGGGGTGCACCAAACGGCCTTCGCATCCAAAGAAAGTGATGGAGTGTTTCTTAAATGAAAATACACCTGTCTTTCTGACAAATATGTGCCGCTAATTACCTGTCCAACCTAAATCTCTGGGCACCAGATGTTGCTAAAGCACCGCGAGACAGAGACAAATTGTTGCATGCTGTCGGAAGCCTCGAACATGAATATACTCAGGGCTTAAATCATCTTTTCCTTGACCCTGTTAGAGAAGTTTTGATTTTGGGCACCTATAGAAAAAGTGTCTACATAATCCCTCTCTCTCTCTTTTAAATTGAGCCATAATAAGGATTACATTTTGATCTTTAGCCTTGCTTCCAATTCAGATCTCTATTTCAGTTATGTAATGGTAAATGGACTGTACTTGTATAGCGCTTTTCTAGTCTTCCGACCACTCAAAGCGCTTTAACACTACATGACATCATTCACCCATTCACACCCATTCATACACTGATGACAGGAGAACCATACACAGTGACACCTGCCATCAGTAACCAACATCCACACGCTGTAGTCGCAGTTACAGGAGCAATGTTGGGTTAAGTGTCTTGCCCAAGGACACAACGACATGCGGGTTAGCCAGGCCTAGGATCGAACCGACAACCCTCTGATTGGAGGACGACCGTGCTCCCCACTCACCCACAGTCGCACCATGTGTAGGCCTCCTATTTCATGCTCCTTCTCTTCTTTTCTCCTGTCTCAGGTGCAAAGAGGTGGTCAAAAACTGCAGCTTGATGATTTCTGAAGACATTTTGCGGCAAGATTTGCTGAGGACGTCAAAACTTTCCAGGTTGAATAGTATAACTGAATTACAATCCTTTTGTCTTCCTCATCTTCTCTCTGACGTCTCTTCTGCTCTTCTTCTTAGACATTTATATGTGGTTTTATGAATACAAATACATCAATCATCTGTCATCAAACTAATTTCTGATATTATGGCCAGAATAATGATTATGAATATTGCACAGTTATTCATTCTTTTATGCACTTTCACAGTAAAGAGCACTGCTTCCACATCCATGTGTTGCTGCATTCAAACCAAACCTAAAATACAACTGAATTTATTTTCACAGCGCATGGCCTGGAAGCAAAATTAAATTGTGCTAAAACCTTTTTACACCAAATGAAATCGGCAGAGCGCTGCATTCACTTTGTGTTACATGTTACATTCCTCCCAATTGAAAAAACTTTGACTCAATATAAGCCTTATATTAAGACTCCAGAATTCTGTGCGTCTTACTCTGGACTGCAGCTGCAACATTGAAGAAAGTTTTCTTTGAAGGATGCTGTGCAAGGGTGCGCACAGCGGCATGACAGCCCCCCAAAACATAAAGCAGAGATCCCCCCCCCCAGGCAGGTATTTGATTTGAGTTTTTTTTAGCTCAGCGTGCATTTTAAAACGTCAAAAAATACTGTAAAATTAAAGGGGATAAGCAGGCTCAAGAGGCCTAAGGAGGGCAGGACGCCCCTGAGCCAGAGTGTCAGATCATGACACAGAGCCTTCAGGAAGTTACTGTTGCTGATGCAAAAAGCTTAATTAAAAGCAGGGATGTGCTGATCACAATGTTTTTACCTGATCCAGAGTCAAAGCTCGGGCCATGCCGACCCCGCGAGATCCAGCCTTTTAACGGAGTACCGATCCACCCGGCCTGACCGGCACTCTTCCCAACTTACAGAGGGCTCCTCAACCGCCAGGGCAGAGTGTTGGAGGTGCGGGCAACCCGGACACTACCGGCTGGAGTGCCCGCTGATGGAGGTGGGCCAGACGGTGCGGGTTGCCGGGCCTCCAGCACCCTTCCCCAGTCCAGGAGCGACGTACTGCGTTCCGGTAAGGATCCAGGGGGGTACACATCAGTCGATGGTGGATTCGGGCTGCACGCAGTCCATGTGTTACGACCCCCTGGATGGTCTAGGGGTGCGGGGACCATAAACATATAGGCAGAACCTGGTCGGGTGTAAAAGGGTAGTATTTATTGGCAACCAGAGGTAAACAGGCACGTAACAACAAACAAAAGGAGGGTGCGGGTGCTGTGAAAATACAAACTAAGTAAAATAAAAGAGATCCCCAAAAGGAGGACTATGCCTGAATATACGTTAAAACAAACAGTAGGCACTTACCAGAAAAAAAACACAAAGAGCACAGCACCCACTACACCTATGAAGCTAACAAACACAGAACTACGTGTGGTGAAATCAGTATAGACTCTGGCCCTAACTCACCCCCTTTTGTCAGCTCCGTGCTGGCAAAAACACACAGAACCAAAGCACAGTACTCTACCCAGGTGCACTCAATTACAACCACAGAAGGCACACAAGTCCACTGGCCAAGACAAGCTGCCTCGAGCCACTGGTGGGCTCTCCTTAAGAGCTGGAGGTAAGGCTGCGATGGTGACCTGCCATTGGGCGCGCTGGGACAGGGTGGACCAATGGGTGGAGCTGGAGTGAACCTGTGGGGCTCCACCGAAACCAGGAAGTAGGCGGGGCTTCAGTCCACAGGGCCGCACAGCCTACTTGGTACAGACAAAACAGAAATACAGACCACGTGACAGCCGTAACACCATGATTCACCAGAGGTTGTCCGACACTGCGGACGGGGAGGGGGAACCAGCGGAGCTCCCCATGGAGACGCCGCTGGTTCCGGAATTACGCTCCACAGAAGATTTTCCACTGGAGCAGTCTTGGTCAAAAGCAAAGCGTAGACTATCATCACAAGTGATGCGAATTGATGGTCAAATGATGCGCCCCGACACAGCATTATCATTGTACTGACGAAGTCCTAAACGAAGTCTAGTACTGGTTGCTAATATGGTGGATTAGTTTTAGACGTGCGCCCGGTGCGCTCGAACACAGCAAAACGGAGTCTTGTGATGTTACAATTATCTTGCATGTTTATTTTGTTCCAAATATCATAAAACGGCAAAACTTTAACTCATAATACCTGTACCCAAAATAACAAACGCATTGCTCACCACAAAGGCACACACGCACACTGGCACAGTCGAAAACTGTTTGCTTCCCAAATTACCAACACCTGTGTCTTAGATTCCTGCAGGTTAAATGGCCTACCTGGCTGATCCGAAGTCAGCTGAGCCACAAAGCGCATACAGCCCCCTAGTGGCACAGAGCAAAATTAAATGAAATAATACCAAATGTATATGGCTCCTACACTCCAGCCCCTAATTGCGTCTGCCAGAGCAATTACCCCAAATCGAAAAGAGCCATGAACAAAACACAAAAATAGTTACTAATAGAACCAATTACCCTTTAGTTTCATTAAGCAAGCATATTTTGGTAATGGGTCGTTCAATGATGTTTGTCTTGGTCTTTAAACGAACCACACGTACCAGACCTCTCTTATCAGGGAAGGTTTCCAGAACCCTTCCTAGCATCCATGATCCACGGGGTGCGGTGGAGTCCGCAACCATGACCAGGTCTCCAGGAACAAAATTCCTCTTCTCCTGGTTCCATTTTTGACGCTCCTGTAAAAGTGGTAAGTATTCGCGGATCCACCTCTTCCAAAAGAGATCCGAGATGTACTGTGTTTGTTTCCACCTTCTCCTTGCATAAACATCCCCTTTGTTGAACAGTCCTGGGGGGAGAACTGGTTTCCCTTTGAGGAGTAGCAGATGGTTTGGCGTCAACGCCTCAAGGTCGTTGGGGTCTTCTGACAGCCTTGTGATGGGGCGATCATTGAGCATAGCTTCAGCCTCACAGAGCACTGTATGGAACCCTTCGTCATCCAAGGTTTGCTGACGGAGCACAGAGCATAAAATCTTCCTGATCATCCGTATCATGCGCTCCCAAGCGCCACCGTGATGTGACCCAGCTGGAGGGTTAAAGCTCCACTTGATTCCCTTCTTGGACATGACTTTTTCAATGCGGTTATGATTCAAAGAGGCTAAGGCTTTTCGCAGCTCCTTTTCTGCACCCACAAAGTTGGTGCCATTATCGGATCTCAAGTGCGAGACTTGTCCTCTTCGACAGATGAACCTTCGCAACGCGTTGATGCACGAGTCAGTGTCCAGAGAATATGCCACTTCCAGGTGCACGGCCCTGCTTGTCATGCAAGTAAATACTACTCCATACCTTTTCATGATGCTACGCCCTCTTTTCACATCAACTGGCCCAAAGTAATCTACGCCAACGTTAGTGAATGGCGGAAGATCAGGTACCACTCGCTCTTCTGGCAGGTCTGCCATTTTTTGCTCAGCGGTTTTCCTACCATGGAGCTTACAGATGAGGCATCTTGATATGATCTTCCTCACTGCAGTAGGTCCACTTGTGATCCAGTATTTTCTCCTTATAGCAGAAAGAACATGATTTCTACCTCCATGTCCAAGCTGTAAATGGACATGATGGAGGATAAGGTCGGCGATGTGTTGGTCTTTTGACAAGATGAGGGGGTGTTTAACGTCCTCGGGGATTGCTGCCTTATTCAACCGTCCCCCAACTCGTAGAAGTCCTCCTTCTAGAACTGGATCCAATTTGAGGATGCTGCTACTTCTTGGTACTTGTGGCTTGCCAGAGGTTAGTGCAGCAAATTCAGTGGGGAATCTCTCTTGCTGGCAAAAAGCGATTATGGAGGTCTCGGCCTCCAAGAGATCTTCCAGTGTCACCTTCTGATTCCCAAGTGATGTTGAGAAAGCTTTCACCTCCTTTTGCACGTCAACCCTGGCTGCTCCAGTAGCACTGGTGTTTTCACATTGTAACTCTTTTCTTTTCATCCTCAGTTTGAGCAGAGTTCCTTTCAGCTTAATGAGCCACGCAACTGCAACCTTCAATCTTTGCCAATCGGAGAAATGGGTAATCAGTTGTGATGTGGTGTTGGTGTCAACAAGTATTGCATTGACCGTCAGACTTCGCTTTACTTCTGGGTCGTCGGCAGTGACACTGGAATCCACAGGAAATGTTGGCCATGTTTCTTCAGGTTCCCGTAGGAATTCCGGGCCTTCTATCCATCTTTGCTTCAGATCTTCTGCCTTCAATCCACGCGAAGCATCGTCAGCAGGGTTCAGGGATGTGGGAACGTATCTCCACTGGTCAACTTCAGAGTTGTCCCTGATGGTGGTTACCCTGTTTGCTACAAAGGTTTGAAATCTTCGGTCCTCATTTTTTATGTACTTAAGAACGGATGTGCTGTCAGTCCAAAAGCAGGTCTTCTTCAGTGGAAGCTGGAGCTCTGATTGAAGCATCTTGTCCACTCGTACTGCAACAACGGCAGCGGTGAGCTCCAAACGGGGAATGGTGACAGGCTTCAGGGGGGACACTCGGGCTTTGCCAAATAAGAAAGCAACATGAACCCTCTCATCCATGTTCTGCATCCTCAGGTAAGTAGCCGTACCATAGCCGTTCTCGCTCGCATCGGCGAAGTGATGCAATTGGGCACTGACAGTCCTTCCAAATCCTTCAGGTTTCACACATCTGGGGATCTTGAAATATGCCACTTTCTCAAGATCTGTCAGCCATTTGTTCCACTTCTGCTGGAAAGCTGGAGGTATTGGATCGTCCCAATCACACTTTGTTCTGCATAACTCCTGCAACAGCAGCTTGGCGGGGAGTATTAGAGGTGCCAGGAATCCCAATGGGTCGTAGACGGAACTAATGATGGATAGCATGCCTCGCTTGGTTGGCGGCTTCTCTTTGACTTTTAGCTTGAATTTGAAAGTGTCCGTCTCAATACACCACTGCAAACCCAAAGCTCTGTCCAATGGCAGCTTATCCCTGTCCAGATCAAGCTCATGCAGGTTCTTGGACCTGAGATCCTCTGGGAGGCTTTGAAGCACTCTTCGACTGTTACTAATCCATTGTGTGAGGGTGAACCCTCCTCTGCCGCAAATGGTTGTAAGATTCTTAGCCATGGTGACTGCATCCGCTTCAGAGGGTAGACTCTTCAATAAGTCATCCATATAGAAGTTTCGGTTGACCGTTTCAATCACTTCTGTTGAAAAGTTGGCCTGATTGTCTTCAGCGGTCTTTCTAAGAGCGAGGCAGGCAACACTGGGTGATGAAACCGCTCCAAATAAATGGACAGTCATGCGATGCTCTACAAGATCTTGTTCCAGGGTACCTTGAGGCCACCATAAGAATCTTAAGTAGTCCCGGTGTTCCTCTGCCACTTTAACCTGGTGGAACATAGCCTTTATGTCCGCCATTATGGCCACTTGTTCCTCCCTGAACCTCACAAGAACTCCAACTAACGAGCTGGTGAGGTTCGGTCCTTGCAAAAGCTGACTGTTGAGCGAGATCCCTTTGTACTCTGCGCCACAGTCGAACACCACCCGTAGCTTTCCCTTCCGTGGATGGTACACGCCGTGGTGCGGGATATACCACACCTTTCCTGTTGGCGTTTCCAACTGATGCTGCGGTACTTCTTCGGCATAGCCATTGCTAATGACATCAACAAGAAAGTTGTTGTATTCCTCATGAAAGCTTGAGTCTTTCAGAAGTCTCCTTTTCAGACCACGAACACGTTGCATGGCAACACCGAGGTTGTTCGGCATCGAAACAGCTTTCCCTTTGAAAGGCATTTGAAACACGTAGTGTCCATTCTGAAGCTGAACAGAGCTTTCCATTATATCCACAAACTTCTTTTCTTCCCTTGACATTTCTTCCTGTTCTGCAGACGCTCGCTCATTGAAGTCATAGTTGTACTGGCTAGTTAACAGTTCTTCAATTCTGTCAATGGCAATTCTGTTGGCATAAATGGAAGGGTGTTCACTTCCACAGTCGCTACTTCCCCGTAACGGACCATTTATTACCCACCCCAGTAGGGTTTTGATCGCATAGGGTCCATCTTCACCTTCGCGACTGTTAATCACCTCCCAAGGCTCCATCAACTTGGAGGCATTTGTGCCAATTAACAGGTCAACATCAGCGTTTACGTGGGGAATTTTAACATCCTCTAAATAAGGCCATTTTCTCAGCTCCCTTTCGCTGATTATGTTGGCTGTAGAGACCGGCATCTCTTTCTGGGTACACACTTTGGGAAGTGGATAGAAGCACTCACCAGAAAATCCTGAAATCTCCAGACCTTCAACAACAGAGCTTTCTACTGCGTTATTATGGCCCAAGGTGCGGATATGAATCTTGAATTTGCGTCCTTCCATATTCAACTTATCAATGAGCTTCCTGGTGCAGAAAGTTCCTGTACTCCCTGGGTCCAGAAAAGCATAGGTTTCAATAACTTTGCTTCCCTTTGAGCACTTCACCTTAACAGGCAAAATGGGAAGAATTCCATTGCAGTGGCCAGCCCCTGTAAGACCACAAGCGGAGGATGTTGTACAGCTGTCTGAAGTACTTGGCTTCTCAGTATTCTTCTGCTCGCCATCCTTCTGAGCTTTCTGAGTAACCCTTTCCTTCTCTATGTGCAAAACACTGGGATGCGTTCGGTTACACTTGTTGCATATTATGCGCCTGTCGCAATTCTTGCTCAAGTGTCCTGTGCACAAGCAACTGAAACACAAACCTTTCTCCTTTAGATAGTCCAGTTTCTCCCCGTGTGTCTTTCTTCCCAGTTTAAAACATTGTTCCAGAACATGATTACCAGCAGCACAATACAGGCAGGAAATAGAATCAGTCTTGGCAAAGGATGTCACTTTATTCTGTGCTTTTTCCTTCGTGTTACCATCTGGTTTGCTGCATCCATCCTCAATGACCACCTGTGTTGCAAAGCTGTTTCTTCTCAGCTGTTGTTTCACCGGTGACTTGCTTGCTTTGTTAGCTCCTTTCATAACAGGTGAAGTGTCCTGTATGTCACCAAAGACTGGATCTGAAGTGATTCTGACCTGGCGCTCGATGTACTTCACCATGTCTGAGAATCGTGCTCTTCGACCAGTTTTCTCCAGTATCTCACATGTCTTTGCTCTCCACTTGTCTCTGAGTTTATAAGGAAGCTTCTGACTCAGAATCTTTATGTTTGCTGGCATGTTAAGTTCCTCCAAGTACTGAAGATCATCCATAGCATTCGAACACTCACGGAGGAAAAGTCCATAAGCTTTCAGCGCTTGGGGGTCCTCAGCTTTGATACTTGGCCATCCTGTGACCTTCTCCATGTAGGCCGCTGTTATGTTAAACTCATTTCCAAAGTGCTCCTTGAGCAATTTTTTAGCAATAGCAAATCCTTTATCTGCAGTCATATGAAGGCAGCTGCGCACAATATCTCTTGGCTGCCCCCTAGTAAATTGCTCAAGGTAGTACAAACAGTCTCCTTTATAGCTGGTCTTTGCTTCCACGCAGTGCTCAAACGCCTTCATGAATGTATTGAACCTTAGAGGATCTCCATCGTAAATTGGAATTTCTCGGCGTGGCAGCAGTTGCGAGGTTTGCATTTGAACAAGGAGAGCTGTTATGTCGTTCTGTTGTTGCAGCACATTATAGAGACCTGCTGTTTGATTTTGGCCTTGCAGGGGTTGAAACACTTGTTGGCCTAGAGTGGGTTGAAAGGCTTGACTGAAGGTTGTCATTGTTTGTAACTGAGGGAGTTGAGAGCCTTGAATGACAGTTGGCTTTGGCATGATAGTTGGCGTGGCTACTTGTGAAGCATTGCTTTGTAGTGGTAGAGATGCGTGTCGCTGTGAGGACTGAGGCACAAATATCGAGGCCTGTGGATTGAAAGGGGTGCGCGGGAGCTTTGATCTAGCCCCTTTCCTGATGTAGGAAGCCATTCCATTAGATTGCCTTGAATGGACGCTGCTACCGACCTGTAGCACTGCTAGCTTAGCAGAAGTGGCAGCTATCTCCGTGTCTAGCTCGAGCTGCTCCCTTTTTCTCCTCCAGATGAGCTCCTGCTCCTCCAATACATGCTTATCTTTTAAAGCGGCAGCTCGAGCCAAGAGTGCGGCCTGTTCCGCCTTCGCCCTGCGTCTGGCTGAAGAAGTGGAGGATCTGCTGCTTGAGGATCCGCTCCTTGAGCCATGGTGCCTTGACTGGACATTTGAAATGCTGTCATGAGGTTGAATCTGATCTTCCTCTTCCTCTTCCTTTCCACCAGCAACTCCAATTCTATTGCTGGCATCAGCCTCATTTCCCCTTCCAGCATTCACATCAACGGTTTGAGGACCATCCCTTTCATGCTCCTTTAAAGTGTTGTGAACAACTGTGTGGTTTTCTGTTGGTCCAATTACATTTTCACTTCGCTCAGTTTGAATTTCAGTTTGACCTGGGAAATCATCATCATGATCATCACCTACTTTGGTGGCTGGACATCCTTTAATGTCATACAACCATTGATTTGTACCCGCAATAAACTCATGGATATTCAACATTTTAGCCTGGTACCATATTTCATGTTTGCTTGCTTCATCAAGAGGCAATAAACCCATTAAAGATGTATGCACCTGCTGTATTTTGCCACTCAACTCATTGAACATGTTAAATTCTTTTTCAACCTCCTTTGCATTCCTTTTATCACCCATTAATCTAGCAATAGATTCTTTTGCATTCGACAGTTTACAAAATTTAGACTTTCTTTCCTTTTCTAAAATGCTTATTTTTTCCAACAAAGCTTTGGGTGTTAATTTAACCACACGTTTTTCGGTTACAGTTTTTACCCGTGCACTTACAAGTTCAGTCTCAAGGTCCAGTTGGCCCTTTTGCTCTTCGGCCATAATGACCACACAAAGTGAATTGGCTTATTAATCAACAAGCCCGCAAAATATTTTGTGTTGCGCAACAACTCGTCCAGACGCGCAAAGTTCTTTTTAGACGGTTGCGAGTTTGCTACCAATGCATTGGATTTACGCGAATGTGTGCACACAAATTACCATGGCCATTCATAATATCAGCGCTGATCACCACATACCCCAATCGAGCGTTGGCCGGCTTTGATGAATGTTGTCCCGGTCAGCTGATACTGGTATTTTTGCCCCTGCAGCTGGCTTCGGTGCAGCTTCAGTCAACAATTGGCAACTCCAAACATTTTGCCCACCTCACATCCGTGGGTTCCAAACGAACTCCGTTAATCCACAGTGAACAGGTCCACATCGTCTCAATGAATGGTTATCCAAATCGAAGCAGTTTTTCGACCTAAAGTGTACTGACGAAGTCCTAAACGAAGTCTAGTACTGGTTGCTAATATGGTGGATTAGTTTTAGACGTGCGCCCGGTGCGCTCGAACACAGCAAAACGGAGTCTTGTGATGTTACAATTATCTTGCATGTTTATTTTGTTCCAAATATCATAAAACGGCAAAACTTTAACTCATAATACCTGTACCCAAAATAACAAACGCATTGCTCACCACAAAGGCACACACGCACACTGGCACAGTCGAAAACTGTTTGCTTCCCAAATTACCAACACCTGTGTCTTAGATTCCTGCAGGTTAAATGGCCTACCTGGCTGATCCGAAGTCAGCTGAGCCACAAAGCGCATACAGCCCCCTAGTGGCACAGAGCAAAATTAAATGAAATAATACCAAATGTATATGGCTCCTACAATCATACCCGCACTTTTCACTGATTAGGGACAGATTATACTGAGTGAGTCGTGACACTCAAACAGGTCAGGAAAATACCCAATTATTGGTACCGAAAAGCCGCCAGGAAATAGTTTTCCAGACGCCTCACTATAACCCGATGGCGGGCCACATGGGTAGCAATAAAACTCTGGACGGATAGTGGCCCGATTTAACTGGCCAGGCATCTGGGCGGATGTGCGCCGATGGTGCACGTCCTGCCCGCAAACCAGCCGGCCATTCCGAGAGCGTCGTTGCGTCCGCTACCGTCAATGGATCTGCCATTCGAGCGCTTAGGTATGCACCTCATCGGGCCATTTCACCGGAGTGCACGGGGGTATTGCTTTGTGTTAGTTCTGGTAGATTACGCAACCCGATATCCTGAGGCAGTGCCGTTGCGCAGCTTCTCCGCCAAGAGTGTTGCCCAGGCGCTGTTTCATGTCATCTCACGAGTCGGAATTCCGAAAGAGATTCTGACTGACATGGGCACCTCGTTCATGTCACGCACACTGCGGGAACTGTACAAATTACTGGGGGTTAAGTCTGTCCGGACCAGTGTGTATCACCCCCAGACTGATGGCCTGGTTGAACGACTGAATAAGACGTTAAAATCCATGATTCGTAAGTTCATTCACGGCGATGAACGTAATTGGGATAAATGGCTTGATCCTCTGTTGTTTGCAGTACGGGAGGTTCCCCAGGCCTCCACGGATCCCAAAGTCCACGGATCCGACCCGGCTCCTGTTTGGCGCCCATTTCTCTGATGCCCAGCAAGCGGACATAGCCCGGTTGCAAGACCAATTTAATGATGTGTTCTCCTCTCTGCCAGGTCGCACGTATCTCATAGCACATCACATTGAGACGTCCCCGGGCGTGACGGTGCGGTCACAGCCCTACAAGTTACCTGAACACAAAAGGAAAATTGTTTAGCGAGAATTGGCCGCTATGCTGGAGATGGGGGTAATAGAGGAGTCCAACAGTGTCTGGTGCAGCCCCATCATTCTTGTCGCCAAGAAGGACGGCTCAATAAGGTTCTGCGTGGACTATGGCAGGGTAAATGCGGTGTCACGGTTTTATGCGTACCCGATGCTCCAGGTCGACCAACTCCTGGACCGTTTGGGCACCGCGCGTTTTTTCACGACACCGGATTTGACCAAGGGCTACTGGCAGGAATCAGGAATCAGGAATCAGGATCAGGAATCAGGAATCAGGAATCAGGAAACATTTATTAGCCAAAATATGTCAAACATACAGGGAATTTGTCTTGGCGGTTAGTGCGCGACAGTAGACAGACAAGACAACAGTGCACAAGTAATAAAATAAAGTGGAATGAAATGCTAATGCAATGGGTTAGTAGAATAAGGCTAAGGCTATGGGTTAGTATAAAACAAGGGAATAAAGTTAAAACATTTTAAATATTAAAAAGTTAAAAAGAAAAATATTAAGCATAAAGTGCACTAACGAACAAGTAACAGACAAGAGACAAAGTGACGAGTGAAGACAAAGTGATGAATTGCAGTTAAAGTGGCATGTGCAGTATGAAGGGGAGTGACCGGTGGAATGTTATAGTCAGTCAGTGGGGGACCAGGCTCTGTTGATGAGCCCGACTGCCGACGGGAAGAAACTGTTCGTGTGGCGGGAGGTCTTAGTCCTGATGGACCTCAGCCTCCTGCCAGATGGAAGGGGCACAAACAGTTTTTGTCCGGGGTGGGAGGGGTCGGCCGCGATCTTTTTAGCTCGCCTCAGAGACCTGGAAGCGAACAAGTCCTGCAGGGACGGCAGATTGCAGCCGATCACCCTCTCTGCAGAGCGGATGACCCGCTGAAGCCTGCCCTTGTCCTTGGCTGTGGCTGCAGCGTACCAGACGGTGATGGAGGAGCAGAGGATGGACTCGATGATGGCCGTGTAGAAGTGGACCATCATCGTCTTTGGCAGGTTGAATTTCTTCAGCTGCCTCAGGAAGAAAAACCTCTGCTGAGCCTTCTTGGTGATGGAGCTGATGTTCAGCTCCCACTTGAGGTTCTGGGTGATGATGGAGCCCAGGAAACGGAAGGAATCCACAATAGTGACGGGGGAGTCACACAGGGTGATGGGGGAGGGTGGGGCTCTGTTCCGCCGGAAATCCACAACCATCTCCACTGTCTTTAGAGCGTTGAGCTCCAGGTTGTTCTGCCTGCACCACGACACCAGATGGTCAGACTCCCACCTGTAGGCGGACTCGTCCCCACCAGAGATTAGTCCAATGAGGGTGGTGTCATCCGCAAACTTCAGGAGCTTGACGGACTGGTGGCTGGAGGTGCAGCTGTTGGTGTACAGGGAGAAGAGCAGAGGGGAAAGAACGCAGCCTTGGGGGGAACCGGTGCTGGTGGTCCGAGAGGCTGAGACATGTTTCCCCAGCTTCACGTGCTTCTTCCTGTCAGACAGGAAGTCTGTGATCCACTTGCAGGTGGAGTCGGGCACGTGCAGCTGGGAGAGTTTGTCTTGCAGCAGAGACGGGATTATGGTGTTGAAAGCAGAGCTGAAGTCCACAAACAGGATCCTGGCGTAGGTTCCTGGGGAGTCCAGATGCTGGAGGATGTAGTGGAGGGCCATGTTGACAGCATCGTCCACAGACCTGTTGGCTCTGTAGGCGAACTGCAGGGGGTCCAGGAGGGGGTCGGTGAGGGACTTCAGGTGGGTCAGGACTAGCCGTTCAAAAGACTTCATGACTACAGAGGTCAGGGCGACGGGCCTGTAGTCATTGAGTCCTGTGATCCTGGGCTTCTTGGGAACAGGGATGATGGTGGAGGCCTTGAAGCAGGCTGGTACGTGGCATGTCTCCAGGGAGGTGTTGAAGATGTCAGTGAACACCGGAGACAGCTGGTCATCACAATGCTTCAGGGAGTGAGGGGAGACTGAGTCCGGACCGGCTGCCTTACGGGGATTTAGTCTTCTAAAGAGCCGGTTAACGTCTCTCTCCAGAATAGAGAGGGTTGTTGCTGGTGGGGGAGGGGAAGGTTATATAGTTGAAGAGGCGTGAGCACCTGATGGGCTGGGGGAGGGAGGGGAGGGGGACTGCAGCAGGTTGGTGGAGCTGTGGGGGATGGGATCAGGACATTGTCTTTCAAATCTGCAGTAGAACTCATTCAGCTCGTCTGCCAGGCGGAGGTCATTCATGGAGTGGGGGGGTTTTGGCTTGTAGTTGGTGAGGTGTTTGAGGCCTCTCCAGACCGAAGCAGAGTCACTTGCTGAGAACTGTTGTTGGAGTTTCTCAGAGTACAGTTGTTTAGCATCTCTCACCGCCTTGCTAAACTTGTATTTTGCCTCTGTGTACAAGTCTTTGTCCCCACTCCTAAATGCCTGATCCTTTTGCAGACCTAGTGTTCTGAGTTCCGCTGTGAACCAGAGTTTGTCGTTGTTGTAACTCACCCTGGTGCATGATGGTACACAGCTGTCCTCACAGAAGTCGATGTAGGAAATTACAGCCTCTGTGAACTCATCCAGACTGTCAGTAGCAGTCCTGAAAACATCCCAGTCTGTGCAGTCAAAGCACACCCGAAGATCCTCCAGCGCCTCACTGGTCCACTTCTTGAATTCCTTCAGCAGAACTTTAGTTTCTGCCTGTATGCAGGAATCAGATGGACCATGACGTGGTCAGAGTGTCCCAGTGCAGCACGAGGGACGGCGTGATAAGCCCTGCTTACTGTGGTGTAACAGTGATCCAGGGTGTTCTCCTCTCTGGTGGGGCATTTAATAAACTGTCTGTATTTAGGAAGTTCATGGGTGAGATTTCCTTTGTTAAAGTCCCCGAGGACAATAACTTAAGAGTCCGGGTTGGTCCGCTCCACACGCCGTATCTGGTCGGCGAGTGTCCGCTGTGCCTCGTGCACGTTGCCCGCCGGCGGCATGTAAACACCGACCAGGATGAATGAAGCGAACTCACGGGCAGATTCCCTTGTCACCAGAGAATCGCGAATAATCACGATTAATGAATTTCAAAATGTGTGGTTAATTTTTTTAATCTATTGACATCCCTAATTAATATATCAATGTAGTAATGCTTTCATCTATATATGTACACACCTGCTGTGCCAGCTTCGTCATTCATTTAGGCCTTTCTTTACAGTGTTAACGAAATACTAAAGTCCAGGTACAGTTTTCAGGTTGAGGGGCAACCTGTTAAACATGGGGGGCGGGTATTGCTACAGTTAGTAGGAAAGGGGACCGTCAAATGTCTGCCGCGACGGGACCCATTCTCTCAAGATTTGTCCCTGGTGTTGCGCTGAAAAGTCACTTCAACGCCCTGTGACCTCACTGTGAATGGGTCAAAAAAACACTTCACAACATAACGTGAGGCCCAGCTGTCAGACACAGAATAATACTTCATGCACATTTTTCCTTTGCACACGGCAAGACGCGGGACGCCTATTGTTTTTTGGGTTTCTCCTTAATTCCCGTCTTCCAATCCCTTGGTGCCGGCGTCTCCAGCTCATTCTCCCATCCATCCGTATTTCAGCTAGAAGTGAACGTAATATTAAAAGGGGCCCCACAAACATCCACTTTCGGCCTTTTCTTAAAGGACAGGATAATGAGACGGAGTATCTATTTGCACAATGTAATGTGTGTGTCTCCAGTCGCCACTAAAAGACACGTGCACCTCTCTCTCTCCCTTTCTTTCTCCGCCTTGGGAGGCTGGTTCAGGAGGGGTGGAGAATCAGTGTTATTTTTATCCCCCCCAACTAGGTCTCTGAGTGAGACGCGTTGGGGGTCAGGAAAGTGCAAACTCATTGGTGCAGGCAGTTGCCAGTCTTAATCACAGATAACCAATATGTAGCAAAGGTAAATATGTCCATTAAAGAGCCCCCCCCCCCCCCTTCCACCCTCCTTCTACCCTCAGGGGCGGGATTATAAGCAACCAGGAACCCATGACATGCAGATTCCCGCCATTCAAAATGCTACACACACCACTCTCCTGTGTGATATCAGCCATGAGCGCTCATTTGAATTATTTGGGCAAATGTACTAATTAGCTATCAGGTACCACCTCCACACACGCACACACACACACACACACACACACACACACACACACACACACACACAACCACCCACCCCGTCTATCCTCCCTTATCATCCTCCCTTGACAACTTTTGTATTCAAAAAAGGTTCCCAGCATGGTTGCAATTTTTCAGGCCATCAGCAAATATTTACCAGTTCCATCTCATTATGTTCCGGGCTAAAATGCTGGCTGTGAATATCTTAAGGCCCCTGGTACGCGGCAACTTGCCTTGACCTTTTACTGTTGGCCGCCTGCGCTGGCAACTGCCCAGGATTTTCAATATGCGGGTACACATGCAAAAGCAGCCCACGCCTATCTGTGTCATTATGTCTCAGTGTGCTTTTTTCACTGTGGACTCAAAAGTAAAGCAAAGTGATGATTATGCACATGCAGTTCTTCTCTGCATGGTTTAGTCTTGCTGCCCCTGCCATATATATGGTTTAGCACAACAACTGGAAGTGCTGACAAATCATATTACTTTTGCTTTGGCGATTAGCGAGTTGGCCGCTGTCAATACGCAATAATGAATGAGGCAGATAAATGCAATATGGGGGTATAATCATTTTTTGTAATAGTTTGATATTGCTAGTCTGCGTTTTTGCTTAAAAAGCAGAGTGATTAATCAATAATTAATTTTGAAGCAGGGACACTGATAGAGGTGAAACGATGAAAACATTTGCCATAAATTCATATTTTATTGCTGAGGCTATTGAAGGATTCGCGACAAGTATGTTGTGAGCATTTTTCTCTATGGTTGGCAAATTTGCTGAGAGAAAATATCCATTTGTGTCTTATTTACTGCCAAATGTCTTTTCATGTGTGGGATATTTGTGTACTTATCAATTTTACTCCAGCAGGGGAGCTCAACTCGGCAGAGTCTGATGGTGCTAAGTCAGCCGGGGATCACAGGAGTGAGGGTGCCCTGGATGTTAGAATATAATCCTCTTCCGTGAAGGCTTTTGAGACCACATCCCCACATATTTTTTGTGACTACTTAATGTATGAACCGGATGTAACTGGATGCTCACCAGCTTTCAACAGTGTTTATGGTGTATTGTCCCTCAACAATTTGACCTGAATGTATCCTTTAATGCAGGGGTGTCTCTCACTTTAGGTAAGGGCCAGATACTTTGATCTCTCTGGGCCAGACCATTAGGCCAGAGCATTAAAAATCATAGGGGGTGTGCCGTGCCGATTGTCCAGCCAACAGGGGGGGAGGACGCGCGGACGATCTACAGCGGACTCTGCTGCCTGGAG